>NW_007245634.1:403433-443258 GCF_000164805.1 Carlito syrichta
ACGAAGCATATTTGTATACCTAACCCTTAACTGTACCCCACAATATCATAATAAAAAAATGATTAAAAAAGGAAAAAAAAAAAGTGAGGAAATTTAAAAAGTATCTACTACACAGAATTTTTCATTTGAATAAAACTGCTTTATTCACAATCACAGGAAACTCTGGATCAGGATATTAAGCAGCTTTATCTTACATTAAAATATTTGCTTTTGAAAAATATATATCTTAATGTATATAGTATATATATACATTTACGCCTGTACTAGATTTATCTAAGTTACAAGTAGTTTTCTGTTGCTTATTATCAAAGTGCTGCCCATTAGATCCTTTCCTTCAGAATCTGAAAAGATCAATGAAAATGCAGTTTTGATAAAGACCCTTTGAACCCGATTCATTTATTATGACAAAATTTTAAACACAATAGCTATATTCTTTCTCTAGCAGGCTCTAATGTTTAGAATCTATATAAGCATATCTTCCCACTTCTTTTGGTACTCTATGGTTTCCCAATAATTTTCACAATTAAATATAAACCCAAATCACCAGCTGGGTTAAATTTCATGATGAAATATAAACCACCACCATTTTATCAATGATAAGAAGGTAGACAAACCCTGAACAATATCATGATACTATAAGAAAGGGATTGGCAGGAGTGGGACACTGTTGGGGAGGGGGGAAGGGGGACATACTTCATAAATAAGGGTATTTGATCTCAAACCAGGTGAAGTAGGGACCAAAGTGAGGCCCAAACTTTACCTGTACAATGACTGTATACCTAACCCTGAATTGTACCCTACATCTTTAACATAAACATTTTTTTTTTTTTTTTTTGAGTTGGAGTCTCACTCTGTCGCCCAGACTGAAGTGCAGTGGCCGCTCCCGGCCACCGCAGCCTCAACCTGCTGGGCTCCGGCGATCCTTCCGCCTCAGCCTTCCAAGTAGCCGTCCAAGTAGTCGGAATTACAGGAATGCGCTACTATGCCACATAAAAATTTTTTAACAAAGTAGGGAATTTCTCGGGTCTTCTGAATTGGTTAAATACTGAATCTTCAGAGGAGTACTAAAATATCTCTAAACTGAAGTTTTTTTATTTCCCACTAAGAAAAAAAGTGAGAATAATTTTCTTAGATTATGAAAGAAAATGAGGCAGCACGTTATTTTTAAGTTACTTGTTTTGTTAGGGAAAAAAAATCGTTCCAGATAGTTACTATAATTTCTGCACAGCATGAAAATTCAATTGGATTTAAATATCCTGTCAGAGAAACTAGTTTCAAAATCATTTTTAAAGGTAAAAAAGGCCTGAAATAGAAACAGTAGGGGTATACAGAATATGCTAAATTTGAGTTTAAAACTGCAGCAATACAGGGCTAGAGAGACTTGTTTGAAGTAGTTTACATAAGAGATTAGGGATGCTAACAACCATGCCCTGCAGGTGTGATGTGGCTGCGGAGAATACTACTACAACAGTAGTTTGGACTGATAGAAAAATTCAAACTAAAACATTTATATCCTACTGCTTTGAGTCAGTCAAATCACATCTGTAGTACTGATCTGCACTCAACATCTGAAACAGCTCCTGGGTACAAATAGGACAAGGAAGGAACCATCCTGTCTAGTTCTTGGGAGAACCTTGGCAGATTCAGCCCAAAAGACAGGCATATAATTAAATATATTGCATTTTGAACATGTTTAAAGCTGAAAATTTTAGATTAATTGCTAAAGCTTTAGAAATGGCTATGCTACTGTCAGAATAAAACAAGAGAAATACTTTTATTTTTTCTTTTCCTTCACTGTATTACATTTTAACTTGAGGCAATTTAGCCATTTAAAAATAAGATTACAAATGTAATGGTTTAAAGTACATATCAAAAATTTAATTTTTCCCTACAAAGACATTTTTAACAAGGGTTCTGGAAAGTCTATATTAAAAGGTGCATTTTCTTCTGTTACAACTCACATAAATCTGTAATAGTTAACATTAAATTTACTTCAAAGTAAACTTTGCTATGACAGTTAAGAGAAAGATGTAAGCATAATAGGTTATTCATCAGGACAGTCTAATATTTTCCTCTGTGCTAAAAAGTTCCTTCCCAAGGCAAGGAAACAACATTAAATGTCTATAAACTAAGCAGACACAATGTAAAAACTACACAAGCAAAAACTGCTTGTGCAATTCTTACCTTGGCTGAAGAACAAAAACCAAGACAACCAATTCTACCCCCTAAAAGTGTACTTAAACTCTAAAGAGACTATCTATACAGGTTTTAGAAGTTATACTTTGGAGTAGATCCAACAAGGACTATAAAACAAAAACAAAAACAACAACCACAAAAAAACAAAAACCAAACTATTTTATCATTTATTAAATATTTCATTTTAAAAATTTATCAGTCTAATGGAAAGGATAGCTTATTACCTAGCCATACTATTTACATGTAACAGGAATTTGTGAATGAGGGTTTAAGAAAGAAATTTTTAAAGTGATGCAATAAAGCATTTGATTTTTAAAACTCCAAATTATGATAAAGTAGACTCAACTGGGTAAGTCTTGCAGAGTGAAGTAGCTCCCCATATCCAATGCTGGAGAACAAGAAGCAGCAGCTCCAACTATACTTTTAGGAGATGAATTTGCTGATATAGGTCTTTTTATGCAACAGAGAAAAGAGCTTCTTTGTGGGAACTGCATCACGTTTCCCTACACCATCCCATAGCACCCTAGAAGGGCACAGAAAAGCTTACTATTAAAGGCCAGTAACCACATCTGTTTTCTTCCCCATACCTTGATTTTTAGTTGCTAACCAATGATCAGCAAATATGTTTTGATCATTAACTTAGAAAAATATCCGAAGTAAATAAAATTACCAATTAAGGTAATTAATTTTTAATGAGACCCTATCGCTAATCTTATTCTATTAGAAATATTCTGAACAGATGTAACTCACTTTTAAGGTTGCATAACATTGCAAAGTATGACTATTACCAAGCTTCATTTCAGTTACCACTTGATTTTGGGAACTCAAATTGTTTCCATGTTTTTGCCCCTAGAATATGGCAATATTAACAATTTTATATATATTTTTAAAAGGATGCACTCAGATATAGGATATCATTTCATTAAAAAGAAAATGGGCTAAGACAGAAAGTTTTACACTGATGCAATTAAGCAGCTGACATTTTTTGACACCAAATTTATGTATTGGAGTAGCTAAAGCCACCTTTTCAGTTTCTGTGATTATGTAAGAAACTATCTGTTACCCGATTTATAAAACCCTCACAGGTCATAAGATCATACTATTTACTCCCCTCTAATTTATAATATGACAGAAGAAAATAACCTGCTTGGTGAGTGGGGGGGCGGTGGGAAAATCAATGAAAAACAGTTATATTCCACGTATATGCCATTATAGAAGTTCTAACACTAGTTGCCATTATCACCTTCTAGGCATAACACAGAAATAAATTCACATAGTTTATACAACTAACATAAAATAATAAGTAGATTCAACCAAAATTACCTTTGGTTTAGAATGGAGGGCTGGTCTATGTTCCATCCACCACCGTTTCCAGTGAGCATGGTAACTTGTTTGGTTAATTTATTTGAAATGTCTTCACATTTGTTCATAAGCCTTATAACTACATCCCTTTCTTGGATCAGTGTTTTACAGTTCCATATCAAATCCTCTGATAAGCCATTAGTTTTGGACATCTTTGTGAACTACAGCACGAAAAGAAAAATAATTTAATAGTTTAGACCTAGTAAATAGAAAGGCAATTCCAATTTCTTTCATTATGAGGAAAAGGCTGCTAATTTAAACTTGTATTACTAATGAACTTAAAGAAATACTAAGAGAAACTTTCTCACGTGCACATTTGAATTCCTACATGTTTCGTTTTGATATCCTGTTACTTCAAACTTATTACATTAAAATATATCTTTCCCCTCAAAATGACCAAAATTTCTTACTTTGACTCTGGTAGCTGTTCTCTTACAGGAGAAACATTAACAAGTGATTGTTATCGCCTATCAAGTTTTTTTCTTAAAAATCTTAAATTTACCATTCTCTGTTACCAAGGGTAACAGCACCAAATGTAATAACTGCAGGCCTGATATTTTGTATCTATTTTGCCACTTCCTATGACTAATACGTATTATCTTCCTAAACATATTTTTCTACATCTATCAAAGTATAGCCCCATAAATTTTCAAAATTCCAATTATTTATCACTTGGTATATTATTCCTAAACTAAGGATATTACTTAGAAAGATATTACATGAATCAAAAGTAAACTATGACCAATTTACCTGCCAATGAGTAGGTAAGGAAAAAAAAATCAATTTCAACATAACACTTATGGTTTTATGTGAAAACTCACAGAATTTCTTTCAAAATTTATTTATTTTTCAAAAGGAGACATTGAATAATACTTCACATGTCAAAGCTATGCCAGAATTAGAATTTTTCATATACATAGCTGAAAAAAATACATTCTAAAGAACATTACAAGCCAGGCTCGGTGGCTCAGCCTGTAATCCCACGCCTTTGGGAAGCTGAGGTGAGTGGATTGCCTGAGCCTGTGGGTTTGAGACCCGCCTGGGCAACTTGGTGAGGCCTCATCTCTACAATAAATCAAAAAATAAGCTGGGCGTGGTAGCGCACGCCTGTAGTTCCAGCTACTTGGAAGGCTGAAGTGGAAGGATCAACGGAGCCCAGCAGATCGAGGCTGCAATGGCTGGGAGTGGCCACTGCACTCCAGTCTGGGCGATGGAGTGAGACTCCAACTCAAAAAAAAGAACATTACAAAAAAATATTTTTAGTGAAAAAGATGAGGAAGCCCCAAAACTGTTTGAAAGTTTGTTGAACAAAAATGAAAATCCCATAATCCAGAACTGAATAAAGAAAATTAAAATAACACCATCTGTTAGGGATAACATCACACATGGATTTGATTCATGTCATCTTATTTAGTATATTATTCCAAGTTACAACAAGAATCACATTAACAATTCTAAGTAATCCCTGGATCACAGTATTTCTAAGTTCAGAGAAAAGTTCCTCTTTTTTTTTTTGATTTGGAGTCTCAAAAGTTCAAGGAATATAAATTCAACACTTCTAGGATATGCTAAGACAATTTTATAAAAATACAGTTTATAACAATAACTGTCCATATTTATCCTAGAATACTTGGAAAGATACAAAATATGCAAATTATCTCCAAACCACATTATTTATGTACTGAAGGATTCAAAAAACCTGGGCAACTTGGCGAGACCTCATCTCTACAATAAATCAAAAAAATTAGCCAGGCGTGGTAGCGCGCGCCTGTAGTTCCAGCTACTTGGAAGGCTGAGGTAGAAGGATCGTCAGAGCCCAGCAGGTCGAGGCTGCAATGGCTGGGAGCGGCCACTGCATTCCAGTCTGGGCAACAGAGTGAGACACCAACTCAAAAAGAAAAAAAAAAAACCCCAAACAAAAAACAACTTAGTGCTGCATAAAACGGCATTGTGAAATAATAAGTTATTTGGACACTACTTTACATTTTCCACAGGACAATATTCATAATTATAATTCATAATCACAATTAACTCCTCCCTCCCTCCCTCATACTTTTCAGAGAAAAGACCATAAACAGCAGGATGGACATGAATCACTGTTTCAGGGAGGTTCTATCAAAACTTTTCGTGAAAGTATTTTTACTTTTAAGAGGAAACAAACAATTATAGTTCAAAAAACAAATCCCATGCCTAATATGGTTTTTCTGAGAGAAAATCAACAAGATTAACCAAGAAATACGAAAGGAACATACTATGTGCCATTTACCCTGCTAGAATCTATTAGATGCCTTTTATTTCATAACTAATCAAGTTCTTATAACAATTATAAGATTAGTCCACAAATTCTAAATAAACTAAATTTTAATTTCCAAGATCACAAAGCTGAATAAAAGGAAACGTCCGTGCTCTTATCACTGTTATAAAGTAAAATAATTTTAACACCTTAAGTTATCAAAATAAATAAATACATAAATTTTTTCCTGCAACCAATTGCCATTTATTATGTTCTTTTCTTGAACAAATACTACTCTAATGGGTGAAAGTACCTTGTATACAGACACAGTCCCTGTACTCATGTTGTTTATGGTCATCGGGAAAGATAAGTAACAAATAATTTTAAGTGTAACTGGTATTAACAAGGGAAAAAAACAGAATTTCATAAGCATGAATCAAAGAAGATTAAGAAAATCTAGAATCCAGGAATTCCATTCAAAGTAATAAGGCCAGAAGTAATAAAGAACTGTTTTTAATGAAAAAAGATCAATTCAATAAGACAGAATCTAGAGTATTAAGAGACAAGCTTGAAAAAGAAGGCAGTAATAGAATCCTTTTAATGAGGTCTAAATTGAACTTATGGGCATTAAAAAGCTACTGAAGGGGTTTATGTCAAAAAGTGACAAGATATGATTTTCTGTTTAAAACGAGCACTGTGAGAGCACTGTGAAGATTTGAAAGAGAGCAAAAAACTACTAAGAAGGCTTTGAGGTGAGAGACAGGAGTAGCCTTGGTTAGACATGGAGAAGCTGATAAATTCATGTTATTTAGGAAACAGAATCCATTAAGTGTGGGTAGATGAGTAAAAAGAAACAGTGAAGCATGACTTTTAGACTTCTCGCTTGCGCAATTAAGTGATTAGTAGTACCATCTATTGACTTACTGAAATTTACCAAGACGGAGAGAGAAGTATGCTTCTGAATATATTAAATTTGGGCCAGCTGCCAAATTTTGAAGAGGAGGGCAGGTGATTAAATAAACAGATCTAGAAAAGAGACATAGGCTGCAGAAAAAGAGGTAACACAGGTGGGCCACTAAAGTGAGAGATGATGAAATTACTTAAAGAAAAGCACATGGAATTCAAAGATTAAAAGGGAGCGATGGAGTGAGGCTCCAACTCAAAAAAAAAAAAAAATTAGCCAAGCGCGGTGGCACATGCCTATAATCCCAGCACTTTGGGAGGCTGAGGTGAGAGGATTGCCTGAGTCCATGGGTTCGAGACCAGCCTGGGCAACTTGGCGAGACCTCATCTCTACAATAAAAATTTGAAAATTAGCTGTGGTAGTGCGCGACTGTAATTCCAGCTGCTTGGAAGGTTGAAGCAGAAGGATCACCTGAACCCAGCAGGTCGAGGCTACAGTAGTTGTGAGCGTGCCACTGCACTCCAGCCTAGACAACAGTAAAACTCCAACTCAAAAAAAAAGATAGAGCATCAAGCCAGGCTCATGTCTATAATCCCAGCACTCTGAGAGGTGGAGACAAGAAGATTGCCTGAGCTCAGAGGTTCAAGATCAGCCTGAGCAACAGGCTCAGGCAACAGAGAGACAACCTTGTCTCTACAATAAATCATAAAATTAGCCAGGCATGGTGGTGCACACCTGTGGTTCCAGCTACTTGAAAGGCTGAGATGATCCTTTCAGAGCCCAGCAGGGTGAGGCTGTGGTGGCTATGAGCATGCCATTGCAATCCAGCCTGGACGACAGAGTGAGACTCTGACTCAAAAACAAAACAAAGTAAAAGATAGAACATTAACATTTAAACAAGTTTTCAAATAGGCTGAAAGAGCAAGAACAAATGTAGGACGTAGTATTAAGGAAGCCAAGGAAGAGGTAATTTCAAAATGGAGTACAGTTTTGCTGTCAAAAGATCACCATACCTAATCTCTCACCAATTAAAATGAATTTATGTAAAATATACAAGGTAAATATTAATTTGTATAGCATTTCTCATTGACAGCTCCACGAAATTAAATATGTAAATATCCACAGTGGTTATATGGTTTTTGTTCACAATACTTATGTGCATGGAGAGGTAAGCACATGGAGAGGTAAATACTCATCTAATAACATCTGCTATTCCATTCATGTCTAAAGATAACACTGTATCGTTGAAAGTTAGTGCCTAAGTATAGTATAGAGTTTAGTGATGAGTAGTCATTTAGTATATATTGCCTTTATGCTGATAAACGAATAAGGAATTAGAATATGCACTATGAAGATTCCTCACATAAGTCATACTGCATTATCAAAACCAGTATTAGACTATAGTATGTGACTATATTCAAGGTGAAACGGAAGTAAAGTGAAATCTTTAAAAAGTAATTTCAGGTTTAATTTTTTTTTTTTTTTTTTACTTAAAAAGAATATGGTACCATTCTTCAAATATTTTCAAAAGCTGGGTTACGTAGACCAGGCATGGTGGCTCATGCCTGTAATCCCAGCACTTTGGGAGGCCTAGAAGGGAGGACTGCTTGAACCCAGGAATTTGAAACCAGCCTGGGCTACACAGTGTGACCTCATATCTACAAAAAAAAATTTAAAAATTAGTTGGTGGTGGTGATGCATGCCTTTTAGCCCCAGCAGTTACTTGGGACTGTGCCACTGTACTCTAGCCTGGGTGACAGAGTAAGATCAAGATTAAAAAAAAAAAAAAAAGCTGTGTTCTATAACAGGTCATTTAGGAAAAACTAGCATATCATGATCTGATGTGTCACTATCAAATTACTATTTTCTGCCTCTGAAAAATTTTCTAAAATACAAGATTTTTAGCATATCTAAAGTATCCTAAAAGATTAAAAAAACTATAGAAGACAGAAAACACAAATTTGCTTAAGCTACCCCAATTTGATTTTTTTCTTTAAATTAATAAAAAAAGAAAAACTTTTCTTCCCCCTTCCTTTTACTTTTCTTTTTTTTTTTGAGTTGGACTCTTACTCTGTCGCCCAGGTGGGAGTACAGTACCTTGCTCACAGCTACTGCATCCTCAACCTGCTGGGCTCAGGCGATCCTTCCACCTCAGCCTTTCAAGAAGCTGGAACTACAGCTACAGAAAAACCATTTACAGTTATGCACACCACTAGAAAAGAACAGATCTGAGATTCAGAACCAGGCCATCTAGCTTCACTACCTCATTCACCCACCTTCTAGCATCCACTTATACAACCATTTGTAATGGTTTACAAGGGAAGAAAGACATGCATGGAGTTCAGAAACAAGAGATCTAAAACCACAGAGACAAAACGATTCTCCAGGATGTTAGGAAAATGAGCGCCTAAGGTCACAGCTGATCAGCTGGCCTATACTACAATCATTCCAAATTGGAGCTGGAGGTAAGATTCCTGAAGAGATCTCGAGATGAAAATGATAGAATACCTGAGTATTAAACCTGAGGGGGGATTTAGGCAACTGGAGAAGAGTTTGAAGCTGAAGTAATAAGTACATAGAAAAAAAGCAAACAGAGCAACCAAGACAAATAATAACTACAGAAAAAAAAGTTGGGCAAGAATAAGAAGTCATCACATAGTATACTACGCGGCTCAGCTATGAAAGGCATTTATATGGCATTAGCAACGCAGATGTTAAAAATGACCTTACAATTACCATATTATTAATATATTTTGGATGAACTGGGGCACAGGAAATGGGCGTATGAGGTAAGAAACATTGAGAGCTAAATCCTATTTGTCCATAATGTTAAATTAGTAGATAAAGCCTACAAATAACAACAAAAAAGCATTATGTTACCTAGAAATATGTAAGTGATAAGAACAACCAGACAAAAGCTGGGAAATCAATTATTCGCAGTGTGGGAAATAGAGGAATGGGGTAGACGGGGGTTTTTTTGGGTGAAAATAAGCCTATAGAATTATTTAACCTGTTTATTAAAGTATATGCATAAATGATAAAAATATTAACAAACAGTAATAGAAACCCAATACTTCTACAATAGCTTCATTAATTTAAAAGGTGGGGGACAGAGGGTAATCACTTAAGGAAAGGTGTAACAGCACTCTACTTCCACGCTACTGTTTTCCAAACACAAAAGGTATTTAGCAATCCTATAAGTTACTTACTTGTACCACAAAAAGATTTAAGAAATAAAAAGGACCCTATTTTATTATAAAAGTAAATTCAGAATCTATTGGTAACTCTAAAGTTATTGATAAGCATGGAACATATAATCCTGTTTACATGATACAAAGCATATAAATATATACATAGATGATGCTCAAAATATCTTAAGTGAAAGAAGGTATCTTTGGTAGAATTTTGGGTAGTCTTACTAAAAAACAGCCAGCACCTGAAGTACCCCTGTCTTGCCACAGTGTGTCACTCTTACTGTACAAGTATTTTTGAATTTCTATAGATAGGAAACTGTTCAAAAGCAGACTGAACTCTCAAATTACTCAATCACTACATAACAAGCAACACCCAGCAGCCTGCAAGGTACACAGAATGCATTTATAATTTTAGAAATAAACGTTTATCAAACATAATACAAATTAAAACAAAGTCAGAGAACAGTAATCACATAAATTTACTGAAGCTATCCTAACCAGAAGGAAATAATTAAAATTACAATGCTTTAGGTGACAAATCTAGACAGATATTTTACAGAAACCACCAGGCAAAACAAAGCAAAAAAGGAAAGATCTGTAGTCTAGCAGATGACAATGGCACAGTGAGGAACAGGAAGTGCTCGGCATGGACTAAACCTGTGCTGCTTAGAGTTCATGGCCAAAGTGGACTGCATCTCTACTGATCTAAATGTTAACAAAGTAGACGAATATATTAAAGTTTTTAGGTTGACGTGTTAATGAATTGAGTTACTGATGAATGTTGCATTGGTCAGTATAAATACATTACTATTCGGATTACCATATAAAGAATATAATAAAATAATAATATTTATCATAGACACAAGTCTTCCCAACACGACTTTGCACAAAGCAAGACAAAAATCCAGTAATTGGCTGGTGAACTGATGTCATCAAACGTGAAATCTGCAATAAAAAAATCCAATTTTACCACATTAAAAGTACAGGTTTCAAACTAATGATGTTTTCGGCTTGCTACCCTTCCAAATTCTACTTGATTTAATGATGTGCTTTTCTCACAATGAGTACACGTATATTATTGCTATTATGAAGAAATAAAGAACAATATTTAAATTTTGACTAAAAGAAGAGTATGAAGCTGCAAACATAAACATCCTCTTAGGTTTGTACTTATGTTTTAAAAAATTCTCCTCATGTAAAATGAGGGTGAGAAAGCATTTTAGTTTAAAAAGTAAAATTATCTGACCAAAAAATCACAATAGTACAGAAAAGTTGTAATTTCTGGATTTAAAATGATTGTAATTAGATTAGCAAGTACACTATATTTTACATATTGTATGTTAGACTTATATGTCTAACACTTTGAAAAAACCCCAATGACCTACAACTTTTCAAATTTTGTTTTTAAAAGACGCTGCTAACAGGATTTTCACATTTAAAATATTTTTATAATAAAATAAGACAGTGAAATACCAATGATTACATTTAAATCATTAAAAATTACCACTACTAAGAAACATCATTCTTTAACAAAAATCACAAACTGTATATATGAATTTTTATTCGTGGACTCAATATTCATTTTTGATGAAATATTTATGAATTTTACAGTTCTGTGAAATATCCCAATCCTTAAGACTAAATAAGCCCAAACAATAATTTTAAGAAAGAGATGACTAGATATTTGCAGGCTATTTTTCATATATAATACCTAGTAATCGCCATTAAAGTATGATGTGACATAATTAACCTTAACTAATTCTCTCAGAAATTTCTAAATACAGCAGTCATTCAAACAAAAATGTTTTATTTGTTTCTGTTTCCTTTTAAAGTCGTTTAGAGGTATATTATCAAACTTCACTGATTAACAGGAAAGGAGCAAATTTTATAACTTTTTATCAAAAGGTGCATAATACTGAATTTTCCTTCGGTGATTTTAAAATAAGTTGCTCTACAGCAAATCACATTCAAAATTCTAAAGTTTTTGAAAGTAGAAGCTAAAAGGTCTAAGCAAATTCAAATTTAAAGTGTATATACATTTAATTGCTAATTTAAATAATTAATTTACAAGAACTCATTTACCTACTTTGCTCAAGACAGTAAAGCACTGTATTCCCTGAACTCAAGGTAATAAGTTTTACTTTTAAGATACTTTTTTAAGTATTCCATAAAATATTCCACATTTGGACAGATGGTTGGAACAAACAATATGGTCTTTTATGTTCAACTTTTACAAAGGGGCAAGATGTTAGGAGGCTTAAGCAAGTAATGCAAAATCTCCAAACTCATGTCAAGACTAATTTAAATGATGCTGATTAATTAGTAGGAAAAATATGCTTTCTACAAGTTAAGTTGCTGAATATTTTTTAAAACATCTGGCACATATACTGCTGGTAAAATTGTATAATTTACTTTTACTATAAGATATTTGGGCAAGTAGTTACAGTGACTAAACAAACTAGTGCAGATAATTGCATTCCTTATTAAATAAATTAGAATCTCAACAAGCCTGAGCAACCCAACTCTGCAATAACATAGGAGACCATTAAAGATTAAAAGAAAGGAGAAAAGAAGAAAAGAAGAACAAGAAAGCCCTTCAGCAAATACTTTAACAAATAAATTACTCAGGCAAAGCCAAACAAGTTTTGGGAAGGCCTGCTTTGACAGATGTTCTCTGAAAAACCAAAGGCTTCAAGGCAAAAACAAATGGTTTTATTAGTTTATAAAGCTACAATATACCAGTAATGTTGTTTCTATGTTTTGCAGATATTTTAATTTTTTAAAAAATGCTTTTAACAACCATTTTTCAGGGACTCTCCCCTACTGCCACTTCAAGACACTTATCAAGCGCACTTACGCTCATTTACAATTGTCACAAGTATAAAATTACTCACAAAAGCAACTGCGCTCCCTAACTTAGAGAATACAACTGCCTAAAAAGTTTTATTAAACATCAAGGGTCACTTCGCCTTGTAAAGTTACAGAAAAAAATCATCCATACTGCTTTTACAGCAGGGCCCATATACAATTCAGGCTGTAAAAGCCCACATTCTCATAAGAGTCAAAGCAAAATTCAATAGAGTTCTTATTTTAAGACTTGATGACTGTTGACATTCATAAATCTCAAAATGCAGGTATTTTGGATAAAACTTGTTTACAGAAAATAAAATTCCAGAAAATGATCGTGCAAAGTGTACTTACCAGTGCTTATGCCTTCCCTCCACCTAACGCTTGAATTATAGGCTTCCAGAAACTTTTCTATCTTTCCAATTAAGAACGCTGCAGCCTGCTACACTCCATAAAATGGCCTCGTTGTTTAACCAAGAAAAACATGTTAGAGATTGAGCTGTCACTTTTAGAAGAAAAAATAAAATAAACAAATGCTTCTTTTGTGGTGAAGCTTAAAACACTTAGGCTGGCATTTTGAATCATGGAGCTCCCCTGGATGTTACTATTGCTCTCCAAGTAGTTGTAGTAAAATTTCTGCCACACTCTTGCTTTCTGCATGGTGTCTCAGCAGTAACAGATCACAACAGGCTAGCAAACGACTCCTTCCTAAATGTAAGCTCTAATTTCTTCTTCTGCAGTGAAATGAACCAAGTTTCTATGCAAAAGAATGAGTGACAGTATTCCCAGCCAATCAGCTTGGGCTTTTTCAGGAAAATCACCCCTTAATTCATTCAAAATTAGGTCATATGACACTATTTGAAATACTATTGGCTTACAATGAAAGTAATGTTTGACTCTACACAGGATAAGGCCACCCATCTATGCTTTCCTGGGCTGAAGACAAATTGACTATAACCGGTGCTGTGAATTAAACACACACACACAGAGGAAAAAAAAAAAAGAATGTAGCCTTACCAGAGCTTCCCAACTATTAAAGGGCCGGAGTTCTGTTATCTTCTGAGCCTTTTTCTGAGAACACTGAGGAATCAAAGTAAGTTCACCAATCGAAGCATCTTGAAGAAAGTGAAGAATTTTACCTTTATAACCATCCTCCATCACTTCTTCACCACTACTATAGTCCTCGTCTAGTGAACTACCAACATCAGAACCTGAATCATATTCAGAGTCTTCAATGACTCTTTTTGGATTAAATGCATTTTTTTTACGTTTCTTGTTGAAACCATTTTGTGGTTTCATGGAAAATTTCTGTTTTAGTTTTGTTTTAGCTGCATTTTTAGGATAATTTTGACTTCTTGAAGAAACTTCTTTTCCATTTGTAACCTCACTTTGTGACGCATATTGCATATCTGTGTAAAAAAATAGACAAAAATAGTAACTAAATTAGAAATATATAAATTCAGTATAAAGGTAAGACTTCAAAAAAGGCAAGAAAACTACTTAAACATTTAACTATTCTTTTTAAATACATAACAATTCAACCACAATTCATTGCTAAATCTTACTAACTTTAAAGAGAATATGAAGTTATGCAATAAGTTAAAATCATTAGTTTCAAAAGCAGGGAATAACTTGATTTTTTCAGATGAGTGACATGTAAATTTCCATTTTCCAACAATGGTGCTGAGAACATAAATGGCAGCTGCATATCCTCCTTAAGATGTCCCAGATGCTGTTCAAGCAGCTCCACCCACTAGGCCAACACTAAAGTATAGCAAAACAATGCTTATCCTAGCATGAAGCTTGCGACTAAGAAGTTTTCGAGTTTCAACTATCCATATTACACATTTTCCATCACTATCTGCACTAAGTTTCATTATTACTTTAAAAATTACTCAAATATATTCTCAGAAGTCCCTGTACTTCATCACGAACTTATCTATCATAATTTATGAAATTCTAAAATGTCTGTGAATTAGGTAGATATTTTACATACCAGTGAGAAAATATGTACCAATTAATCTATAATATAATACTTTATTTAGAATTTTTTAAATTACTCAAAGAGCTTTTAGACTTACATAGATTAGCATACATTCATTCTTGTGCACTTATAAAAAATATAAGGTAAATAAATTAGGTATGGTAGTCCTCAAATTTTTTCACATTCATAATCTGGTTCCTCTGACTCCCTTTTCAGACTCACAATTGGTGGCTCTCTTTTTTCCACATTTATCATTTTCTCTGCCATCAATAGTATTTATAGTAGAGCATTTCTTAAAAATAGTTCACTTAAAAAAACAACAAACAAAGCCAAAACATCCAAAGCCACTGTGTTAGACTTTTAAAACTTGCTTTGCAATTATGAAAAGTTAGTCTACTTGACACTTGCTTAGGTACGTCACTAAACATGTGTGATTCAATTCTTCCTCATTATTTCTCTTCAACCATTTGGTTCCTAGAGTTAGAAAGTGTTCCACAATGGGCTCAGAGAGTTTCTTCTATGCCTAAGATACCTTAAGTTTTTGATGCTAATGCTTTAGACATTCATGCAAGTACAGGCTAAGACATCTAGATTATAGTGATTATAAGATACCACCAATCACAAAAGCCATCTGGCTTGAGAACTGTTAAAATGTTAAAAAGCTTCTTTTATATTCAATATAACACTTGGCAGTTTAAAAGCAGCCTTAACTATCAAGAAAGGCTGGCCAAATAGAAAAAGATACTGTTTTGTTTCACGTTATCATAGAAAATAGGTCAAAACATTTAGAAA
This sequence comes from Carlito syrichta, assembly GCF_000164805.1. NCBI lineage: Eukaryota > Metazoa > Chordata > Mammalia > Primates > Tarsiidae > Carlito > Carlito syrichta. The sequence continues at coordinate 418,946 of NW_007245634.1, forward strand.
TTGGTCATTTGTTACATCATTATTTTTAACATCTTTTGCAATCTCATCTTCTGATTAATGGTTAACAGGTTTACTATTTTCTTATATATTAAAATACAAAATATAATGGGAAGTATGTATTTTCTATGACACAGAATAGATAATTACCTTGGTCTTCGGCAAATACTTTTAGAGATTCTAAAGCTTCTGTATACATCCATTCATGTTCTTTGAGTACTTCTCTTAATTCCTAGAATAAGTCATCGATCTTTTTGTTAAAAATCTCAAATTAGCAATTTGTGTAAAATGTCTATTCATTTTTAAAAATAATTTAATCACCTGAAAACATAGAACATTCATATCTGATTATGTTGCACTTATTTTTATGCTGCTTTACAAATGCTTTTTGCATTAATTTCACTTCCACAAATATACAATGATCTTCAAAGGGAAAGAAGCCTGGCATTTTTGCATTTCTAATTCTCTATTAAGTGCTCTGAGCACTAGAGGATCAAGAAATGCTTACTCAATTAAAAATGAAATTTTAACAAGCAGCTAGGCTTTTACAAACTGCCAACTCCAAAACAAGTAGTTACAACATATATAACTAGCATAGCAACCAGATTTTGCATTCAGTTCACCAGAATTTAGAAGACCTACTATCTAAGCATATACTCAAATAAATCAATACAAGTGTATTCTAGATGTTAAACAAGTAAGCATGGGATTAAACATAGGCCCTTTTAGCAATGGCATGATTGGCCTGGGTATTTAAAATGACTCTGGAAGTATTCTTACTATCTGGGAAGCAGAACAAAGCTTATGAAATACTAAGACAATGAAATGCAATATTAAATTTCAGAATTCTTACAAGAAATTTTAAGGAAGAGGACATGAAAAAAACTAAGCAGTTACTTGATAAGGGCAGGATTACAGATGGCTTTCTAGATGATTTTCATTCTATAAACGAGTTTACAATTTCTATTAGTTTTTAATGATTATAGTTATAATGCTCATACTATAATTAGTAAATAAGGTAAATAAACAATGTAAAGAATTAAGCAGTATAAATTATTTTTAGCCGGGCTCGGTGGCTCAGCCTGTAATCCCGCACCTTTGGGAGGCTGAGGTGAGTGGATTGCCTGAGCCCACGGGTTCGAGACCCACCTGGGCAGCGAAACCTCATCTCTACAATAAATCAAAAAATTAGCCAGCCGTGGTAGCACAGTCAGGTGACTGTAGTTCCAGCTACTTGGAAGGCTGAGGTGGAAGGCCGGAGCAGGTCGAGGCTGCGGTGGCTGGGAGTGGCCACTGCACTCCAGTCTGGTCGACAGAGTGAGACTCCAACTCAAAATATATATATATATTTTATAACACTAACAAAAGCAGAAAATTTAACTAGAAAAATACAAAACACCTCCCACCTCTCCCTGTTTTTTTTTTTTAATTGGAGTCTCACTGTTACCAAGGATGGAGTGCAGTGGCACACTCATAGCCTCCACAGCCTCAACCAGCTGGGTTCAGGTGAACCTTTCACCTCAGCCTTCCAAGTAGCTGGAACTACAGGCATGTGCCATCATGACCGGCTAGTTTTCTGATTTATGGCAGAGACAAGGTCTCGCCAAGTTGTCCAGGCTGGTCTTGAACCTATGGGCTTAGGCAATCTTCTCATCTCTGCTTCCAAAAGTGTTGAGATTACAGGTGAGCCACCATGCCTGGCTAAAACACTCTTTTACATGGTTGAACTCAAACGCATACGTTATTTTATAATACAAACGTTTTAGTGTACACTGACTAAGTTTTCATATATAACTACTCACCTGTTTATCAAAATTGGGAAATTCCTTTTGCAATTTCAATACAATACTCTCCTGCTTTTCCCAATTACTGCTAGATTCTGCAGACTCATTTGATTCCTCTGCCTAAGGAGGGGTGGGGGAGAAGAACAAATTTAAAAGATCATCAATAACAATGGTTTTAAGGTAACTGCATTCGTATTTTGACTCGATTTGAAAATCATCACAAGTGATCAGAAGAGCCAAAATGTTTTTCTGTCCATATGAACATTGGCAAATTTATGTCTTTAAGGATAAAACAAGCACAAACAACAAAAAAAAAACCTTGCTGATTTAAGATCACTGAAAGACCCTGATTGCACATCTAATAACTTAAACTTATTCAGTGCTCAAAATGAGATAAATCTGCTAAAAAACTAGAATGTTTTTCAAATTAACTCAATATAATTCATGTATATTGAAGTCTTCTCCAAGATAATGGCAAAATTTAAATAGAATACAAATATCTCATCTATGCTCACAATTATATGCCCACCTATAAATTTTAAATTTTGAGAAGAGTTTACTTTTACTTCACTCTTGACCTATTGAATGGCTTAAATATTCCTAATTGCTCAGTCACAACATAAAAATGACACAATGATAAAAGGAACTCAAGTGGAACTAAATAATATATAAACTAAACAGATTAACAAGGGAACTTTGGCTATATATCAGTCTCACTTTCCTTTTTCTGCCACTTTGAAAAACAGGTTAAACTTCTCACTTAAGCAAAAAGACTCCATGCCATCATGCAAAGGAAAAATCTTGTACAATAGTCAACCAAAAAGCATTTATTAGCTAGGCATAGTAGTTCATGCCTACTATTCCACCATTTTGGGAGTCCAAGGTGAGAGGATCACTTGATCCTAGGGAATTCGAGACTAGCTAATACTTATGGTAGAAATAACCAAATTGAGGACTCTCTGCACACAGGAATAAAGTGAAGTTCGATAGAACAGGAACCAATACAATGCTATGGATAGGGCCACACATGGTGGCTCACACTTGTAATCCCAGCATATTGGGAGGCAGAGGCTAGAGGACTGCCTCAGTCCAGAAATTCAAGACTAGCCTGGGCAACTTGGCGAGACCTTGTCTCTGTAATACATTTTTAAAAATTAGCTGGGTGTGGTGGCACATGCCTGTGGTTATAGCTGTACGGAAAGCTGAGGCAGAAGGATTGCCTGAGTCTAGCAGGTTGAGGCTGTGGTGGTCTTGAGTGTGCCACTGCACTCCAGCCTGGGTGACAGAGTGAGATTCTGACTCAAAAACAAACAAAAAAAAAACCCCCCAAAAAATAGAAAGAAGAAACCAGCAAGTGTTTTATAACAGTAAGTGGTCCACCCGGGTTGGAGCACAGAGAACACGGATAGCTACAAGGCCAAAGAATTAAACCAGAGCAATATTGCATAAGACCTAATGTTAGTCTTTTTTTCAGAGGCAACAGGATTTCAAGCAGGGGAATAATAAAGCACATTAGTGAAACACATTTAAATAAAGCACTTCCAAACCCTCAGAAATTCCTACTGCCATCTTTACAGTTAAAGACACTGAAACTCCAAGAAGAGTATTGCAAAGGTCACAGATGGGCAATAACTCGCTGAGGTGGGAAAAGAAACAGGTCTCTAACTGTAGATCAGTGTTTTCCACTACATAAATGTTTCCTAAACTTCAGCTTTTCAAATTTTAATATTTTAAATGTGCACCAATGGACAAATAGACAAATTGTATATACATAAAATGGAGTATTACTCAGCTATAAAAACAGAAAAGTGCTGATACATGCTGCAACACTGTAGCATATTTGAAACATTATGCTAAATAAAAGGACTGACATAAAAGGTCACATTAATTCCATTTATAGGAACCATCCAGGATAGCTAAATCCAGAGACAGATGGTATACTGGTGATTGCCAAGGGCTAGGGGAATGAAGGAACGGGAAAAAACTGCTTAATGGGTATAGCATGCCATTATAGAGTAATGAAATGTTTTGGAACTAGATAGAAATGATGGTGTACAACACTATGAATCTATTAAATTCCATTAACTTGTTCACTCCAATATGGTTAATTTTATGCTATCTGAACTTCACCTTATTAAAAAAAAAAAAAAAGATAAAGCATTTGGAAAACAGTAAATTGCACTTAGAAACCAAATATATTGACAGCAGAACATTCAGTAGATGATGTGTCTATCATTTGCTGTTTGTATATGGGTTCCTCGCTTCTGCTAGCTCTGCTAACCCCTGGTGACTGAATATACCCAAGTGGTCCAGTAGGTTATACCGAGTCCTTATAGAAGTCAGGTGATCCATATAGTTGGGCCCAAATCTGTCTCAGTAGGCCTAGGGGTTATGATTCAATCTTGTTCTTTTTTTTGAGTCAGATTCTCATTGTCGCCTAGACTGGAGTATATCTGGACAGGTTCAGTGATGTGTCTTCACTGTATTCAGATATGGTTACTCTCCCGCTCTCTTTCATAATACAGTACTCAAGGTCTTTGATGGTTTTGCACAGTCCACAGACATCACTTGATCCACGATATTGAAGACATCATATTGATCCAACTTGATAAATGATAGTATTTTTGATGGCACTAATAAGAAATATGCATGCCAAAGAGTGAATAACTACCCTAAAATTCTGGGGCCATCACTTTCCTAAATTGCATGCGAGTCTGAAGCATGTTGCAAACTCCACTCTAAAACAGGCCTCAATTAGGGAAATCACAGCAGAGGGTTTTTTTTTTTTTTTTTGGAGTTGGAGTTGGAGTCTCACTTTGTCACCCAGACTGGAATGCAGTGGCCACTCCCGGCCACCGCAGCCTCGACCTGCTGGGCTCTGGCGATCCTTCCGCCTCAGCCTTCCAAGTAGCCGGAATTACAGGCATGTGCTACCACGCCCGGCTGATTTTTTGATTTATTGGAGAGAGGGTTTTGAAGTAAAGTCTTCATATACTCTTCTGCTGACTAGAGTCAGCTCTGCTGTAATATGACATGTATTTCTAAACATTACTGTACTGTGCAGAATTACAAAAATAAAAATTAGTGTTCATAAAGACTGTGTTAGAGACATAACATGCAAAAACTTCATCAATGACACATAAAAATAAATCTAATAAAATGATAGCATAATTTTACACACAAAGTAGTTAAGAAAATACATTACTACAATAAATATGAACTGAAGTTTGCCTGTGGACATTGAAACAGAGTTACAGCTTGTGAGTTACTGTGAAATGTTAAAGAGAGAGAGCTGTCTGAAAATGGACAGAAAATTGTAACACCAGATATGGAATGGTGTGGCTCACAGTCCTTGTGTTATCTCTGCTGTACTGATTTAAAATATAAATAAGAAACAAATTTCTGTTGTGTTGTTAGTCACCCTCTTTAAACTAAAGCTGCCTGTATGGCTTCAAATTCCTCAGAATGTCATATAAGACTATTCTACTGCAGTAAAGCTATTATCTTCAAGCCAGTCTAATTATTTTCACAGCATTTAAAACATCTAATAACTTGATGTATTAAGCTCTCATGGTGTAGCCTTTTGGCTTTCATCATTATCATCATCATCTACATCCATATACTATCAGCAGCAAGTTATTGAATGCCTTCGGTGGTTAGATCATCAGAATGGGGGCCTAGAAGCTCTTCAATGTCTTCATATTCTTTTTCTTCTTTTAAAAATGTTTTTTGAGTCAGAGTCTCACTCTGTCACCCACGTTGGAGTGCAGTGGCAAAATCACGGCTACTGCAGCCCTGACCTGCTGGACTCAGATGATCCCTCTGCCTCAGCCTTCCATGTAGCTGGAACTATAGACATATGTCACCATGCCCAGCTAATTTTTCTTATTTATTCTAGAGAGGCGGTCTTGTCATCTTGCCCAGGCTGGTCTCAAACTCCTGGTCTCAAGCAATCCTCTCACCTTGGCCCAAAGTGTTGGGGTTATAGGCCTGAGCCACTGAGCCGGCCAATGCCTTCATTTTCTACTTCTTCATATCCAAACTGTCTTCTAGGTCAATATAGCTTGTTTTAAATTTGAAAAATTTCTCTGAAGGATCAAATTCCTCAAAATAAGAAATCAAGTCAGGCCAGGCTCAGTCTGTAATCCCAGTGCTTTGGGAGGCCGAGGTGAGTGGATTGCCTGATCCCGCGGGTTCGAGACCCGCTCGGGCAACTTGGCGAGACCTCATCTCTACAATAAACAAAAAATTAGCTGGGTGTAGTAGCGCGCACCTGTAATTCTGGCTACTCGGAAGGCTGAGGTGGAAGGATCACCGGAGCCCAGCAGGTCAAGGCTGCGGTGGCTGGGAGCGTGCCACTGCACTCCAGTCTGGGCGACGGAGTGAGACTCCAACCCACTCCCACCTCCAAAAAAAAAAAAAAAGTCAAATAGAATTTTCTACCATATATAACACTCTTGTCATATCAGGTTTCAACAATTATAGCAATGGCCATTCTGATGTTACTTCTCTTCCAAAATTCTATAACCATTTCTGCATTTTCACTTTAGTAAAAGCAAATGACATCTTAAATGTTTACTTTAAACAATGAGTACACATGCTACTATCACACTTTTATAAACGGGCTGTATCAGAGGTGATTTTTGGAGGCATAAGGAAGAATTTGACACCTGGGTTAAGTTCTGCTTCTGTACAGAGATGGCTTAATGCATTATGTGAATCTTTAAAGTAAAATTTGTTTTGGACTTTGTTTTTTGGCAATAATCCTCTATAACAGGGAAGAATTAAGAGAAAATATCAATGCAAATGTGGGCAGTCATCCACACATTTTTGCTATACTGAAGTGAACCCCAAGGCTGACTAACACTTCTCTTAAAAAGGCTCAAGTTTGATGAGTGATAAATGATCATTGGCTTCAGCTTCAAGTCTCAATTTGGCACTGGTGCTGAATATAAGTTATGTTACCTTTGGGAGCCTTAAATCCTGGAGCATGTTTTCTGTCTTTCATATTTGGGTTCTTTGAGGCACGAGTCCATAACAGATACTTGTTTCATCAAATTCAAGAATGTAATTCAATGCTCAGATGCCTTCAGTTTACTTCTCTATCACTGCTGAAAATTCTTTTGTAGCTTTCTCATTTGTATGAATGGCTATGTGTGACAGCTAAAGGCTTAGGAAACTAGCATTGGTTGAAAACATCAAAGCAACCACTACTAGCATTAAAAGGAGTCACTTCTGCAGAGATTTCCATTTTAGGTCTGTGTATATAAATACAAAGATCTACATGAGAAAGGTTGTTCACTTTTTGGTCTTGAATCCTAATAGTCAATAATCTTTACTTCTGTTTCTTTATTCCTTGATATTATTGACTTTGCAGCACTTGAAGCTGATCCAGTCATATATTTTTATTTCTGTGGCTTTATCTCTGATGTTTCACAACATGGATTCCTTTAGGCCTGTTGCTTAGGATCTATCACATGCACTTCATTTTTTTTCCATTTTCCTGTTTTAAGTTTCCCTTAACACTTTAAAAGATTTTTTTTGAGTCGAAGTCTTACTCTGTCACCCAGGTTGGAGTAGAGTGGCACTCTCATGGTCACTGCAGCCTCAACCTGCTGGGCTCAGGCGATCCTTACGCCTCAGCCTTCCAAGTAGCTGGAAACAAAGGTGCCTGGCTAATTATTTTTTTGACTTATTGTAGAGATGAGGTCTCATCAAGTTGCTCGGGCTGGTCTCAAACCCGTGAACTTATGCAATCCTCTCGCCTCCGCCTCCCAAAGTGCTGGGATTATAGACGTAAGCCACCGTGCCTGGCTTCCCCTTAATTTAATCATTCCTTCTGCATGAACTGTGTGGCATTTAAAAAAAATTTTTTAAATTTGAGTTGGAGTCTCACTCTGTCACCCAGGCTGGAGTGCAGTGGCATGCTGCTCATGGGCACTGCAACCTCGACCTGCTGGGCTCAGGTGATCCTTCCGCCTCAGCCTTCCAAGTAGCTAGAACTACAGGCACATGCCACCACACCTGGCTAATTTTTTTTGATTTATTGTAGAGATGAGGTCTCATCAAGTTGCTTGGGCTGATCTCAAACCCACGGGCTCAGGCAATCCTCTCACTTCAGTCTCCCAAAGTGCTAGGATTATAGGCATCAGCCACCACGCCCAGTTTGTGTAGCATTTTTGAGCCAAAATGCTTAGATAGGTTTGTGATGTCAAATGAGTGATTTTTACAAATAGAAAAGTTCACAAATGTGAAAGAACAGCAAAACACAATCTTGTAGGATAACACACATGGTAAAATGAGGCAGTAAGCAGATGTCTGAGGTGTGTGTGTTTTATGTATTCCTATGTGACTCAATTCAGCTAGGTGCAATTTTCTGTGTAAACCTAGTATTATTATGAACAAAACTACACATGGACACATGTAAATTTCTGATTACGCGCAAACTGTTCTCTAATATATTAACTGCACTGGAACAAATTCACATTTTAAAAACAGAATTGACTAATCTATTTTTGTAAAATAGCTACTGGCTTGACAATAGGCCCTGACAGAAACAGGGGCTGACCACTGAACATCAAGTGGCCACGAGACCTGAGTTGTTAGGTAATGTGGGTATCTGATTCACCAAGCCTAAAACTGAACATTGGCAACAGCAAACCCATCATCTAGTAGAAATGGTATATCTGAGACAAGACTGAAGCAGGTTTAAGAGACAAAAAAATTGCACATGCAGGTGTCTCAAATTCCCATGGAACCTACTTCTGCTTCACTGCTGCCTCTTCTGCTTCAACCACATTATCTAAGGCACTATGGAAAATTCTTTATGACACGATAAAGAGGGGGGAAACCCTTCAACTTGGTTTTATAGAGAACTTGCATAACTGTTAGAACCTGCCAAAAATGAACAGTTGCTATAATATAATTTCACTGAAGAGAGTAGTTCTATGCACAAATTTGGGCAATACATCATGTTGTGCATTTTGTGCACAAAGAGACAGCCAGAGGTAGAGATCAATAATATATCATAGACAGAGGCTAATGAGAAGAACAAGACCAGGAAGTCTGGGAAAGAGGTTCACTGTTGAACTCAGGATGTAAGTTATTCTGAGAATACAATGCAAGGATAAAAATCTTTCATGTAAAAGTTCAGCAAAGGGTGTATATTGCAAAGAAAGTTCTTAAAGACCAGGTGTACAAGATTATGCAATTTGTGAATACCAGGAAGAATGTTGCTACTTGGAGGCTTGCTCAACAGGCCCATAAACAAATGGCCATGGCAACTGGGTTTGAGTCTGCACATGCATATCAACAAGATTAAGACTTTCCTATATCAAGATTAATCTGGTTATTGCTACTGGTTAAGATACAATCTGGACAGGCACAGTGGCTCACACCTCTAATCTCACCTCTTTGGGAGGCCGAGGTGAGAGGACTGCCTGAGCTCAAGGGTTCTAGACCAGCCTGGGCAAATTGGAGAGACCTCATCTCTACAATAAACCGAAAAATTAGCTGGGTGTGATGGCGCATGCCTGTAGTTCCAGCTACTTGGAAGGCTGAGGTGGAAGGATACTGGAAAACCCAACAGGTCAAGGTTGAGGCTGTAGTGGCTGTGAGCGTGCCACGGCACGCCAGCCTGGGTGACAGGGTATGACTCCAATTTAAAAAAAAAAAAAAGATGCAATCTGCAAGGAACAAAGGCTAACAATGAGTTCTCATTATGACACTATTCCTTCGAAGACTCAGACAACTGTCATTTGGCAGCTTGATTACACTGGCCCTCTTTTATAATGAAAGCGTAACAGATACTTAGCGAATAAATCTGCCTTTCCAGGCAGGGCACAGTGGCTAACATATAAAATCCCAGCACTTTGGGAGGCCAAGGTGAGAGGATTACTTGAGCTCATGGGTTGGAGACCAGCCTGAGGAACTTGGCAAGACCTCATCTATACAATAAAACAAAAATTAGACAGGCATGGAGGCGCTTATCTGTAGTTCCAGCTACTTGGAAGGCTGAGGCAGAAGGACCGCCCGAGCCCAGCAGATTGAGGCTGTGGTGACCATGCCACTGCACTCCAGTCTGGGAGACAGAGTGAGACTCCGAAAAAAAAAAATCGCTTTTCCTATCATCTGCTTCTGGAAACACCACTGTTATGGGTTGTGTTCTCTCCAAATTCACAGGTTGAAGTCCTAATACCTCAGAATGTGACCTTATTTGGAGATAGGGTTATTGGTATCTTTATAAAATGGGGAAATTTGGAAGTGAAATGCACACAGTTCAGAGAACTCCATGTAAAGATGTGGACAGAGACCTACACGCCAAGCCAGCAAAACAGCAGAAGCAAGGAGAGAGGAATGAACACTCTTTCTCATTGCCCTCAGAAGGAAGCAACCCTCTGACACTTTGATCTTGGACCTCTAGCCTTTAGAACTGTGCAGAAAACTCTATTCAAAATCACGGTACAATGTGACACAGCATTTCTGATAAGGGAGCTAATTTCACAGAAGAAAAATACACAGAGTAGAAGTCGATTTATGTCTGTGAAGTTTACTGATCTCACCATGTCTAAACATTTAGAAATAGCTGGTCTTCGGAACAGTGCTATAACTCAGGGATAATTAGCATGTGAACTCGGAGAAAGCACTCTACGAGGCTGATGTGATGTTCACAGGATATATAAAGTAAATGCCTTCAATCATATATCAATGTGATACCATTTCATAGCCATTATACACTGGACTGTAAACTAAAACGTGGGACTGGCTCCTCACACATAAAAACCCACACTTAGAATTTTTACTTCGCATCTGTACTGGTTCCCAAGGAAAAGATGTTTCTCTGTAGATACACAATTGACCCATTAAATTATGGTAGAGAGGCTGGGTGCGGCCTGTAATCCCAGCACTTTGGCAGGCCAAGGTAAGAGGACTGCCTGAGCTCATGGGTTTGAGACCAGCCTGGGCAACTTGGTGAGACCTCATCTCTACAATAAATCAGAAAATAAGCTGGGTGTTGTGGCGCATGGTTATAGTTCCAGCTACTTGGAAGACTGAGGCGGAAGGACTGCCTGAGCCCAGCAGTCGAGGCTGCGGTGGCTGGGAGAGTGCCACTGCCCTCCAGCCTGGGTGACAGCGAGACTCCAACTAAAAAAAAAAAATTATCGTAGAGCGTGCCACTTTCTAACACCAAATCACAGGCAGAAAAGGAGGTTAATGTGTTGGTTGGGGTAAATGATGCTGATTTGGATTACCAAGGAGAAATTGTGTCACTGAGAATGAAGACTGGGAGGAGTATGTCTGGAGTCACTAGGATGCCTCTTTTTTTTTTTTTTGAGTTGGAGTCTCACTGTAGCCCAGACTGGAGTGCAGTGGCTGCTCCCGGCCACCGCAGCCTCGACCTGCTGGGCTCCGGCGATCCTTCCGCCTCAGCCTTCCGAGTAGCCGGAATTACAGGCATGCGCTACCACGCCCGGCTGATTTTTTGATTTATTGTAGAGATGAGGTCTCGCTCCCCAGGCGGGTCTCGAACCCGCGGGCTCAGGCAATCCACTCACCTCAGGCTCCCAAAGGCACGGGATTACAGGCTGAGCCACCGAGCACGGCTAGGATGTCTCTTAATAGTTCTGTTTGTAAAGTAAAAGTTAACAAACAACTAGTTAACTCAGAAATAGCATAAGCACTATAATTTGTAGATATGTAGTATTACGGTTTAAATGTGTCCCCTCCAAAACTGAAATGTTGAAACTTACTCTCCACCGTGGTAGTATTAAGAGGTAAGGCCTTTTGGGAAGTGAAAAGGACTGGGTGCCCTCTTAAATGGCTTGATGGAGGAAGTTCACTCCTATTTGCCCCGTCTGTCCCTTCTGCCATATAAGGAGAAAGTGTTCCTCCCCTATGGAAGATGCAGCAACAAAGCACCATCTTGGAGGCTGAGAGTAGCCTTCACCAAACAAATAACCTGCCAGTGCCTTAATCTTCAACTTCCCAGATTCCAGACCTGTGAGAAATAAATCTCTACTGTTACCTAGTCTGTGATATTTTGTTATAGCAGCACAAATAGATTAAGATATGTGGTTAAATATCAAAGAAGCCATCTAGAAGAGTTATAAGTAGTTGCCATAAGTAGCTGCCACTGAGGAGGAAAAAATGGTGGTAGTGGTGTTAAAAGTTACTTTTTTGTACACACTGTACTTTTGAAGTAAAGCATACATTTTGTTTGATTTTTATTTTTCAGTCGGAGTCTCACTCTGCCACCCAGGCTGGAATGCAGTGGCATTCTCATGGCCACCACAGCCTCGACCTGCTGGGCTCTGGCGATCCTTCCACCTCAGCCTTCTAAGTAGATGGAACTATAGGAGTGCACTACCACACCTGGTTCATTTTTTGATTTAATGTAATGATGAGGTCTTGCCAAATTGCCCAGGCTGATCGTGAAACTGTGGGCTCAGGTAATCCTCTCACCTTAGCCTCCCAAAGTGCTAAACATATGAGTCACTGCGCTCAGCCTGGAAAGGCAAATTTATATGCTGAGTAGGTATCTGTTACACTTTCATGGTAAGAGCGAGCCAGTGTAATCAAGCTGTCGACAGTTGTCTGAGGCTCCGAAGGAATGGTGTCATAATGGGAACTCCATGTTAGCCTCTGTTGCTTGCAGATTACATCCTTTTTTTTTTGAATTGGAGTCTCACTCTGTCACCCAGACTGGAGTGCAGTGGCACGCTCATGGCCACCACAGCCTCGACCTGCTGGGTTCAGGTGATCCTTCTGCCTTAGCCTTCCAAGTAGCTGGAACTACAGCCATGCACTACAACACCCAGCTAATTTTTTGACTTATTGTAGAGATGAGGTCTCACCAAGTTGCCCGGACTGGTCAACTGGATAAACAGTGACTGCTGGATAAATTAAAAAGAAAGTGAAAACATTACAAATTAAATGCAAACACAAATTCCCTAACTTGGCTGTGAAAGAAAAGATTGATTCATTTTGGTGGATTTTCAGGTCTGATATTCTCAGATTCAATATATTCTGTGTTTAAGTAGCCAATTTTGACACTGTAATTCAAATGTAACTTACATGATCCAGTCTTGTCTTTTTTATAGATTGATCATCATTAAATTCATCTTCCTCATAGGGCTCTGAAGAAGAAGATAATTTTCTTTTCCTGGGCCCACCACCTTTTAAAGCAGAGTAGCACACTCAATCTTTGCACAGAAATATTAATAAACTAACTTAATGCAAAACAAAGACAAAAATGTATTATAATGAATACTAGGCAGTTATCTTGATATCAGGCCCAATGTTTGTTCTTCCATATATGACTGAAATGAAGAAAAATTGAAGACACTCTTTTCAGGCTTTCAAATGTGGAAATCACTGTCATACTGTAGTCACAAACCATTACTTTATTATTGAATGCTAAAAATATACATCTCTAAATTAATGAGTAATTCTACAGAGTAATACTGGGAGGTAGGGGTTCTCCCCAGTGGCTGAATGTTCAGCAGTGAAAAAATGTTCAGCCATCAAGTTTTAAGTTATATGCAGAGTTTTGCACAAGGTCTTTCATAAACTATTCTATCAAGGACTTTCCACAAACAAACCTACAAGGTAGGTAACATTTTTATTTTACAAATGAGAAGGAACCAAGATATAGAGAACTTAACCAATTAATACTTTTAACCTAAAAACAAGAGATTATAACACGGAGTACAGCGTAATGGCAAATTTGCATACTGTCATGACTGAAAGAAAAACAACGTTGAGCTACATAATCTTAAGAAGTCATGTTACTTATTTATACATTGTATACATTTATCTATTTGTTTACAAAGTTTCGCTTTCAGAGAACAAGTTCCTCAAACATATTGTTGTGCTAATATAAAAATTCATGCTAAAGCCTACAAAGGTTTAAGTCTTCTGCAATTAATTACATCAGAATTCTAACTGTGCAGTTAGAAATACAATTTACAGAAATACTAAAATACATACATGACAGTTTCTGAAGTTGTAAGCTTAAAAAGTTCATATCATGGCTATTACAAAATAAAGTTGAATGCCATTAACATTTTAAAGCATAATAATCATGTTAGTAAAATTACTTAAGTGTTTTTTCCTGATTCATTTCATAACATAATGGACATTTTGCATATACCAACTAATTTCCAGCATCCACTTTAAAAAGAGGGAAATACTTTATCACCCATATATTTATTGGGGTTAAAGTAGCACTGTAATATTTTAAATCAACAACAACAACAAAAAGCTTCAAACTAGACAATTTTTCCATGTCACCTAGGCAGGCTTAATTCTTTCCTTTTAAAAAAATTTTTATTTTATTTTTCGGCCTGCCCTCCCCTAATCTTTCCTAAAAATAACAAACAACTTAGAGAGCTTCTTCCTAACAACATCAATGTATTCATATTTTTACCTTCTAAAGTAGGGTTAAAAGCTTTGGTTATGCATTTGTTTTTGTAACTTAGTATTCATAAATAAAAATTTTTGAAAGTTACTCCATAAAAATATCCTTAATGGGGGGATGTGGGATTGGCAGTAGTAGAGGAATCGGCCAGGGTAGGAGGTGCACAGTTCATCAACAAGGGTACCTGCATAATGAATATTTGTACACCTAACCTTGAAATGTAACACATCTTTAAAATAAAAAAATTAAAAAGGAAAAAAAATACCCTTAATGTTCAGGATGATATTGCCTATAAAACTGTAATTTGTGGTAAAAGCACAAGATTGCTCACTGGTATTTAAAAAGGCCTTCTGTTGAAAACTGTCCTAAAATGCCAAAAATAGCTTTCTGTATACTGAAGGTTAAGTTTATCTTCTGTTCTAAAATGCCAAAAATAGCTTCAGTATACTGAAGGTTAAGTTTATCTTCAAGGTTAGACAAAGCTGTCATTTTATACATTACCTCAAAGTGTGTTATTTTAAAGGTGAAGATGTCTGCTATGGCTGTTCTGTCCATTCTAAGACACAGCATGGAATTTTACTTAAAAGAATAGGAAAATCCTGATTTCTTGTTTCCTTGTAATTTGTCATTTTTACAAAAAAATAATATGAAGTACAATACAAGAAAGAAAAGAAAAAACTCAGCTGAAGCTACATTTAGTGAGAGTTATAAACTCCCTGAGGGGCAGAGGCTGTGTCCCTTTTGTTTCCTTATGTAACTTCAGTACCTAAAGCAGCATCTGCTACCTAGTAGTAGGAGCATAGAAGATATTTGTTAACTTAAATGAATAAGTTGAATTGCTCCAAAGAAAAAAGGTGAGAGACACTACTGTAGAATAAAATTGTTGTACAGTCGATTTTTAATGAAATAATTATGGAATATTTAGATGTTGTGAGAGCAAGAAAGAATACATAACATATCCCAAGTCATTTTGAAAATCAACAAATGTTCTCTGAGGCTATCATTTTGCAGTAGCTTTCTTTTTTGAAATGGAGTCTTCCTCTGTTGCCCAGGCTAGAGTTCAGTGGTGCAGTCACAGCTCAGAAGCTTTTAAAGTAAGTGCTAGGGATGCAGTATGCAAGGAAGACACAGCCAACATTCTCCTGTGACATTTACCAACCTATGACTCTTACGAACAAATAGCTAATGGTTACTGTACACTTACTATGTACCAGGCACCCTAACAAAAAATGTACATTAAGTTTATCAGTTCTTCCCAACAACCTATGAGTTTGGCACTATTATTATACTACTTTACTGCTAAGGAAACAAAGACACAGAAGAGCTAGGCAACACTGCCTGAGGTCACACAGCTAGTAAAAAGACAAAAAAAGTCTTGATGTTCTGAGTAGTAGCACCCATACAACACTGCCCCCTTGCTGAAACTGTAGGAAAGTGAATGAAATAAAATCACATATAGAACCTAGTCCAATACAATCCACTGAGTGGGAGAAAAATAAGGTAGATAATTGTCGAAGAGAGATGATGGGCTCATGGGAGCACATAATATTACTTTCTATTTTCGTATATATTTTAAGTCTCAAAACAATTTTAAAGAAGAAAAACCCACTCAGGGAAATGGGCGTTCATTCACACACTGTTGCTAAAGCATAAAGTGGCATAACCTTTAACAAAAGTATCAAAAATAATATTAAAATCAGAAATGTGCATACCCTTTGATTTAGCATCATAGTTTGACATTTAGCCTACAAAAGTAACATAAATCTTTGTTATACTTATATAAGGATATTTACTTTAAGTATTGCAATAATGAAAACAGAAATGCTAATTACTAAAGAAATAGGTAATAAATTAATCTTATGGGTAGTCACAAAGTAATGTGATGACATCGTTTTTAAAAAATTAGATAAATGTGATTGTACTATCCAAGAGAAGTCATTAAATGATTTTTTATAAAATGTAAAACAATATAATTATATTTGCAACCTAACACATATGTGTTTTATACTGGTAGATGAAAGGGGTCTCCCCCAAAACTGGAATTATCTTTTCTTTGGAGGATGGGCCAATTGTTGTACAGGTTTCCCTTGCTAAGTAAGTAATCTAGGAACCCACTGGCATCAGTGTACCAGCTAGCATTATTATAAGAGGCTGCGTTCAGCTTAAGTGAACTTTTTTTGGAGATTTCTTCAATGAGTTTGGTCCATTTTAATGATCGGTGATTTACATGAACAACGTGTAGCAGTAAAATTTTGTTTTCTGAGTATTCGGCAGTTTTTGAGTAAATATGGCATGAACCCCACACCCTACCTTCCCTATTCACCAGATCTCACCCCAAGTGACTTTTTTTTTCCCCCTGGATGAAAAAATTCTTCAAAGAGAAATGTTCTCCTGATGTGGAAGAGGTGAAACAAAAGACAGCAGAAGCACTAAAATCAAAATTGATGAGTTCAAAAACTGTTTTGAGCAGTGGAAAAAGTATCTTGGTAAATGTATTGCTTCAAATGGAGAGCACTTTGAAGGTGACTGAAGTTTAAACATGTAAGAATAAATACACAATTTTTAATAAATAAATTCCATTTTTGGGGGTACCGCCTTGCATATAAACAGGAAAAAAGTTGAGAATAATATAAGGCAAATTTAAGAGTGGTTAATGGAGTGTGAGTTTGCTTTCACGATTTATTTTAAGTACTTTTTTAAATAGTAAGATTATAAGTGAGTTTTACTTTTTTTTTAATACGGACACATTTAAAAAAAAATGAGTGGGTGCAGTGGCTCACATCTGTAATCCCAGCACTTTGGGAGGTGAAGACAGGAGGACTGCCTGAGTCCAGGGGTTCAAGACCAGCCTGGGCAACTTGGCGAGACCTTGTCTCTACAATAAATTAAAAAAATTAGCCTGCCATGGTGGTACACACCTGTGGTTTCAGTTACTTAGAAGGCTGAGGTGGAAGGATGACCTGAGCCAAGCAGGGTGAGGCTGCAGTGGCTGTGAGCATTCCACTGTACTCCAGCCTGGGCGACAGTGAGACTCCTACTCAAAAAAAAAAACAAAACAAAAAAACTGAGACAGTATTTACTAAAAAAACTGGAGATGATTTTGTATTACAAGCTCCCTCAAGTGCATTTATTTTTGCATCCCAAGCCTGAAACACAGCATAATATTTACTATGTGAAGGAATGCTGATTACCAGCTAGGACTTTCCACAAGACATATGTTCCTACTGACTGAGATCTATAAACCTGTAAATAAAATCACAATGCAACTTTAAAAATTGCTTTAAAAGGAAAGAAAAGATACCTTCTAAAACTTCACTGTGAGGCCAGGCGCGGTGGCTCACGCCAATAATCCCAGCACTTTGGCAGGTTGAGGTGAGAAGACTGCCTGAGCCCACAGGTTCAAGACCAGTCTGGGCAACTTGGTGAGACCGCATCTCTACGATATATCAAAAAATTAACCGGGAGTGGTGTCGCGTGCCTATAATTCCAGTTACTTGGAAGGCTGAGACAGAAAGATCACCTGAGCCCAACAGGTTGAGGCTGCAGTGGCCGTGAGCATGCCACTGCACTTCAGACAGAGTGAGACTCCAACTCAAAAAAAAACAAAACAAAAAACAACTCACTGTGATCTGTAATAAGAGAAGCAAAATTATCAATGAGGAACTGTTCCTTCTCTTTTTGGGGGAAAAAAACCACTAGAAATTTGGTTTCCAAATAGCTGTATGACCTCAGGTAAGTTACTTAACTTACTTAAGCTTCAATTTCTTCACCCAAAAGTTTAACTGAAGCTATTAATACCTCATAGGTTCTTGTAAGAATAAAGGTGCCTGATTAATTGTAGATCATATTGAGAAGGTATTATTATTATATAATAAATCAACATGGCTTAAAAATTAAGTCAGGCATACCTGCATCACCAAACATCAGCAAGGCAGCGGCAATTGCTCCATCCATAGTGCTTGTTGATTCAATCAACTAACAATGAGAAAAGATTGTTTTAAAAATAACACTTTAAGAATTATTTCAGTTATTGAAATAACTAAGAACAGACAAATTAAATATATACAAGGTGCGAAAGTGTGTGTGTCATAGTTTAAGTGCATTAAACCCTATAATAAATTTTCAGAAAATATGGTTTATTAATTGAAAAGTCTGAACTTATCTAATCATAGTAAAAATGTATCAGATTTTTTCATCTTCCCCATAAAGGAAAACAAGTTACATGTCTGAACACTGTGTGTGTGTACATGATAGAGAGAGAGAAGAGAAAGAGAGAGAGAGAGAGACAGAGAGAGAGAGACAGAGAGACAGAGAGACAGAGAAAGAGACAGACAGAGACAGAGAGACAGAGAGAGAGACAAAGACAGAGAAACAGAGAGAGACAGAGAGAGAGAGAGACGAGAGACAGAGAGACAAAGAGACAGAGAGGCAAAGAGAGAGGCAGAGAGAGAGACAGACAGAGAAAGAGAGAGAGACAGAGAGACAGAGAGAGAGAGAGAACATGAGGGAGAAGGGAGAGAGAGAAGGAAACTAACAGATGCTTATTTATTATCCCTTTTTAACTTCTTAGGGAAAAAGTAACAATTCTGCCCTTTTAAAAATCAAATACTTAAGATGGATGGGATAAACAACTTCTGAGTTTTAATCTAGTTCTAAATTGCTTAAATTTTTTAAAAATAAAAGCATATACAGGCAGGCACGGTGGTTCACGCCTATAATCTCAGCACTTTGGTAGGCCAAGGTGAGAGGACTTCCTGAGCCCAC
Source organism: Carlito syrichta (assembly GCF_000164805.1). Lineage (NCBI taxonomy): Eukaryota > Metazoa > Chordata > Mammalia > Primates > Tarsiidae > Carlito > Carlito syrichta. Next base: position 437,909 of record NW_007245634.1, read on the forward strand.
AGGTTCGAGACCAGTCTGGGCAACCTGGTGAGATCTCATCTCTATAATAAACCAAAAAATTAGCCAGGCATAGTGGTGCATGCCTGTAGTCCCAGCTACTTGAAAGGCTGAGGCAGAGGGATTGCCTGAGTCCAGCAGGTCAAGGCTGCAGTGGCCATGAGCATGCCACTGCACTCCACCCTGGACAACAGAGTGAAACTCCTACTCAAAAAAAAACAAAAACAAAAAACAGGCTGGCTCAGTGGCTCAGCCTGTAATCCCAGCACTTTGGGAGGCCAACACAAGTGGACTGCCTGAGCCCGCGGGTTCGGGACCAGTCCAGGCAACATAGCAAGACCTCATCTCTACGATAAAATAAAAAATTAGCCAGGCATGGTAGCACATGCCTGTTGTTCCAGCTACTTGGAAGGCTGAGGCAGAAGGACTGCCAGAGCCCAAAAGGTCAACACTGGGGTAGCCGTGAGCATGCCACGGCACTCCAGCCTGGGCAACAGAGTGAGACTCCAACTTAAAAAAAAAAAAAAATGATATATGCATGTTACTTATATAACGTAGTTTCAATAAACTGTTTAATAATTTTGGATTTCAGAAGAAGTCTAAATGTTCTCTTGTTATATAGCTTCCCATATTTTTAAATAAGTTACTTGTTTTAAAAAGACCTGACTTTCAAATACACTATTTCTTCATTAAATCAAGTAGCCTCAAATCAAATATGAAAATATTCTCTTCCTCAATATTAGTTCTGCCCTAATCCTGGATCCTCAGGTATCCTAGAAGCCCTCTTCTCACCGCACTTTGGGAGCCCGAGGCAAGAGGCCTGCCTGAGCCCATGGGTTTGAGACCAGCCTGAGCAACATGGCAAGACGTCGTCTCTACAATAAATAAATAAATAAAAATTAGCTAGGCATCATGGTGTATACCTGTACTTCCAGCTACTCGGAAGGCTGAGGTGGAAGGTCAAGGCTGCAGTGGCTGTAAGCATGCCCCAGCACTCCAGCCTGGACAACAGATTGAGACTCCAACTCAAAAAAATTTTAAAAAGCCCCTCTTCATTTGCGAAATAGCTAAAGCATATTCTTATGGAGCCTAGGACTAATTCACAAGTTTTAGAATTATTTTAAATGGAATCTAAAATCTTTTGTCAAGTAATTTAATTTAAATTTCTTAAATGAAGGTCACTTGAAACACATTACTTCAAGAAAGAGCTCTCCTTCGAGGGCTATGTTAAATTCCTATGACTTCAGATACAGAGTAATGAAACATTCAGAGAAATTATGCATATCAATCCTATTTTTCTGCTAAAATTATGAAGTTAGAAAAGGATATTTTTATAGGAAAAAAAGACCTCTGAACTACATAAAAATTTGGCAATTGGGCCAGGTAAGGTGGCTTACGCCTATAATCCCAGCACTTTGGGAGGACAAGGTGAGAGAACTGCCTGAGACCAGCTTGGGCAACTTAGCGAGACCTCATCTCTAAAACAAACAAACAAAAAAAATTAGCCAGGAGTGATGGTGCCTGCCTGTGGTTCTAGTTACTTGGAAGGCTGAAGTGGAAGGATCACCTGAGCCCAGCAGGTCAAGGCTGTGGTGGCCATGAGTATGCCACTGTACTCCAGCCTGGGTGACAGAGTGAGATTCCAACTCAAAAAAAAAAAACTAGCAATCAATCTAAAGTATTTTTAAACTGAGATCTGTTCCTTTAAATTGAATATTGTAATACTTCATCAAGTTTATTCTAATGGAATCTCTTTCCTTACTACTGCTTTCCAGTACCTTAAATAGCCTCTGTAGCTAGATGTCTTTTTTTGTTTGCTTCTAGGGAAAAAAAAAATCATACCAGCTGACAAATAACTTTGCTGGCAGGGAAAACATAAACTCAGGATATCACTAAAGTTTCACTTAGCTAATAGTAAAAAGGTATCACAATGATTTGGAGAAAAAAAATCAGTAGATTCATGTTAAAAATAATAGAACATGGCCGGGCTCGGTGGCTCAGCCTGTAATCCCAGCACTTTGGGAGGCCGAGGTGAGTGAATTGCCTGAGCCCATGGGTTCGAGACCCGCCTGGGCAACTTGACGAGACCTCACCTCTACAATAAATCAAAAATTAGCTGGGTGTGGTAGCACGCGCCTGTAGTTCCAGCTACTTGGAAGGCTGAGGCGGAAGGATCACCGGAGCCCAGCAGGTCGAGGCTGCGGTGGCTGGGAGTGGCCACTGCACTCCAGTCTGGGTGACAGAGTGAGACTCCAACTCAAAAAAAAAAAAAAATAGAACAATATAAATAATTTAATCTACATCTAAGAGTTCAAACTGGTAGACACAGGACCAACTATGGTTCACAGACATGTCTGGTTGGTTGGAATAGTATTTTTATTTTTGTCTTTCTTTAAACCACTTAGCATTAAAAGGAACAAGCACATGCTACAAGAGGGATGAACCTCAAACTCTTCCACAGAACTGAAAGAAGCTACTCATAAAATATTATGCTATCTGATCCCATTTATATAAAATGTGCAGAACAGGCAACTCTATAAAAATCTTAAAATGAGTAATAGATTAGTGGTTCGTAGGGTTAGAAAAGAGAGAGGAAATAAGGGAGCAATTGCTGAGGCATATAAGGATTTTTTTCTGGGATGATTAAATGTTTAAATTAGATTATGGTGACAGTTATACAACTTTACAAATATACTAAAAACCACTAAATTGTACATTTTATTTTTTATTTTTATTTTTTTTTGAGTTGGAGTTTCACTCTGTCACCCAGACTGGAAGTGCAGTGGCCACTCCCGGCCACCGCAGCCTCGACCTGCTGGGTTCCGGCGATCCTTCCGCCTCAGCCTTCCAAGTAGCTGGAACTACAGGCATGTGCTACCATACCCGGCTAATTTTTGATTTATTGTAGTTATGAGGTCTCGCCAAGTTGCCCAGGCAGGTCTCAAACCCACGGGCTCAGGCAATCCACTCACCTCAGCCTCCCAAAGGCATGGGATTACAGGCTGAGCCACCGAGCCCAGCTTAAATTGTACACTTTAAATGGGTGAACCCTATAACATGAATTCAATAAAGCTACTCAACTGGTGACCAACACTAAACAGAAAGTCAGCTTTATGAATTTATTTGAAAAATCCAAATATCCGGTAACAATAGGCTTTTATTGATAGCTCCCATGGTAATATCCTACTTCAGGTAGACAGCAGCTATTCCTTTTAGAAAGAATGTGTGGGTGGGCATGGCGGCTCACACCTACGATTCCCAGTACTTTGGCAGGTCTAGGAGGGAGGATAGCTTGAGGTCAGGGGTTCAAGACCAGCCTGGGCAGCACAGCGAGACTTTGTCTCTACAAAAAATAATTTAAAAATTAGCTGGGCACGACCGCACACCTCTAGAGTCCCGGGTAGTTGGGAGCTGAGGAAGGAGGACTGCTTGACCCCAGGAGTTTGAGGCTGCAGTGAGCTATGATTGTGTCACTGTACTCCAGCCTGGGCGTTAAGAGTGAGGCCTTGTCTCGTTTAAAAAAAAAAAAAGAAAGATAAAAAGAAATAACTTGTACTTGGGGGATGGACATGGTGGCTCATGCCTATAATCCCAACAATTTGGGAGGCCAATATGAAAGGACTGCTTGAGGCCAGGAGTTCAAGAGCAGCCTGGGAGACACAGTGAAACTGTGCCTTTACAAAAAAAAAACAAAAAAAAAAACCCAAAATAAAAAAATCAGCTGGGAGTGGTACACATACCCAGCTGCTTGAGAATGTGTGAGGCAGGAGGACTGCCTGAACCCAGGACATTGAGGCTGCAGTGAGCTATGATTGTGCTACTGTACTTGTCTGAGTGACAGAGGAAGGCCCTGTCAAAAGAAAGAAGGGACTGAGTGCAGTGGCTCATGCTTGTAATCCTAGAATCTGTAATCCCAGCACTTTGGGAGGCCAAGGTGGAAAAATCACTAGAGACCAGGAGTTTGAGACTAGCACAGGCAACATAACGACACCTTGTTGCTACAAAAAAATCAGAAAAATAAGCCGGGTATGTGTGGTGGGGCATGCCTGAGTCCCAGCTACTCAGGAGGCTGTGGCAGAAGGATCACCTGAGCCCAGGAGGTCCAGGCTGTGGTGAGCTGCCAGAGTGAGACTCTGACTTAAAAAAGAAAAAAAGAATGAGCCGGGCTCGGTGGCTCAGCCTGTAATCCCGTGCTTTGGGAGGCTGAGGTGAGTGGATTGCCTGAGCCCTCGGGTTCGAGACTCGCCTGGGCAACTTGGCGAGACCACATCTCTACAATAAATCAAAAAATTAGCCGGGCGTGGTAGCGCGCGCCTATAGTTCCAGCTACTTGGAAGGCTGAGGCGGAAGGACAGTGGGAGACCAGTAGATCGAGGCTGTGATGGACGGGAGGCTGTGATGGACGGGAGCAGCCACTGCACTCCAGTCTGGGCGACCTGAGGCGAGACTCCGACTCAAAAAAAAAAAGAATGAAAGGAAGGGGAAAATGAACAGAACAGAAAAGTAAGGAGGGAGAAAGGGAGGGAGGGGAAGGAAGGTCGAGGGAAGGAGAAAAAGGACTAAAGGAAGGAAGAAGGGAGGGAGGAAGAAGGGAAGGAAGGAAAGGAAGGAAGTAAGAAAAGGGACAGGAGAGCAGGGGAGAGGGAGGAGAAGGGAGCAGAGGAGAGAGGAAGGAAGACACAGGAAAGGAAGAAAGGGAGGGAGGAAGAGAAGGAAAGGAAGGAAAAAGGGAAAGGGAAGGAAGGGTGGAAGGGAAGAAAGGATGGGAAAGGAGGGAAAGGAAGGAAAGAGAGGGAAGAGAGGAAGGGAGGAAAAGCAGAAAATGAAGAAAAGAACGGAAAGAAAGAGAAGTGAAGAAAAGAAAGGAAGAAGAAGAAAGAGAAAGAGAGGAGGGGCAGGGGGAGGGAGGGAAGTAAGGAAAGAAGGAAGGAAGGATGGGGGGGAGGAAGGAATGACCATCCACCACTCACTACAGGAACTCTAGTGTACCAGTATCCACCACTTGAGCTAACTGCCTAGTCCATATAGATATGAAAAGTCCTAAACCTCAGATTGTGGGTAGAATTGATGGTGATGGTGGTGATGATAGATACAAAGGCAAAAAAACCCTAAAAACCTGCAATGAAATGATTCCCCTATGATCGCTTGGTCAGTGGCTGAGCTAGGGACAAGTGTTTCCTAATCTTCAGAGATTTATTCTCCAAAACTTAATTGAATGATTTTTGTTTGTTCTTACAATAAGAGATATCTAATAGAGACCAAACTCATATAGTTCCACTACAGCTGCTTATGTGTTTCTACAGTTAAATCAGTATTCTCAGCAGGGGTGCTACTAGCAGGACAATCCTGTAAC
>NW_007245634.1:443491-465588 GCF_000164805.1 Carlito syrichta
GGTCTTACCTTACAGGATTGTCCTGCTAGTAGCACCCCTGCTGAGAATACTGATTTAACTGTAGAAACACATAAGCAGCTGTAGTGGAACTAAGTTCAGTGTTTAGCATCACTGGCCCCAGGGCACCAAATGCCAACTGCAACCCCTAGTCATGGAGAAGGTGGGTTTCCTGACACTTCAAAGTGTACTGAGTGGAAATGGAAAGGTTACCCATTTTAGAATCACTCAAGTCAAAAAAAACCAAAATTATAACATATGTGGGCTATTAAGACTTTAAGGGCTGGGTGCAGTGGCTCACCCCTATAATCCCAGTACTTTGAAAGGCTGAGGAGAGAGGACTGCCTGAGCCCAGGGGTTCGTGACCAGCCTGGGCAACTTGGCAAGACCTCATCTCTATAATAAATCAAAAAAATTAGCTGGGCATGGTGGTGCGTGACTATAGTTCCAACAACTTGGGAGACTGAGGGGGTAGGATAGCCTGAGCCCAGCAGGTCGAGGCTGCGGTGGCTGGGAGCATGCCACTGCACTCCAGCCTGGGTGACAGAGTGAGACTCCAACTCAAAAAAAAAAAAAAAAGGCTTTCAGTTGTTATTCATAGATGAATAGCCTCACTTATTAATCTGCTCTCAGCAAGTAAATTTCTGGCACTTACCTTTATTATTATAAGATAATCGGTAATAACTGTCTTTAAAATTAAGGTATCTTTAGAAAAATGACCATCCACCACTCACTACAGCACTAGATACAGGAGAGATTTGATCATCATTACAGCTACAATAACCAATTATTATAAAAAGGTATAACCTTAAGTAAATCACTGTCACTTCTTTGTGGAAAAAGTTCCTTCAAAGTCTGAAGTTTGGCATCTTTAAGGTCTTCCAATTCCGAAAGGTCTTCCAATTCTGAAATATCATCAACATTTCTTTGTGCCATGGCAGGAAGGTCTTGGGATTCTTCATCTTCAGATGGCTCAGAACTAAACATTTTCAGAGGGGAAAAAATTTATTTTAATGTATCGCCTATGTTATTTCATTATACTGTCCATATGTGTATACATATTATAGCACATCTGGAATTCTTTTCAATCGTAATGCAATCTATACTTGTCGAAAGAGTAAAAGACCTTTTTAAATTTCAAGATAGTTATGTGTACTAGCCTATATTACCAAAGTCAGTATACATTGAAAAACATCTTAACTATGACCAGGGATGGAAAAGACCAAAAGCAACTTCTTGGCATTTACTTTGTTAAGATCCACACACATTTATTGAATGCCTTCTTTCTCTTTCCTGCTGTTCTTTCAGCAGTCCTTTGCATGTCAGATGATAATGTCATGCTGCTCCTAAAAAATGATTAACTTACACTGATACAAAGATAAAAGAATTTTCATGGCCCACCTAGGTAATCAGGACCAAGCATTGAAATCAGAATGGCCCCATTCAATACAAGACTCTCTGACAGGAATAAAACATTTCCTCCGAAAACAGGGAACATGTATTTCAGATAAGACCAGGGGCATTCAAGGTGGTACAGACAAGGAAACACTTATTTCATATGCAGGTTTTATTTTCCAACACCTAATTGTATTGCTGTTATTTCACTTTTAGTTTATCCTACATAAAAGACATTGAGTCAAATTTTACTCATTTATCTCCCAAGTAAAAGCATTTCATTTTGAAATTTTGGCTTTCTAACCTGGCATTCTAGAGATCAGAACTAGAATGGTAAAAAAATAAACAGAAGTTACAAAGACTGAGAAAGAAAGCAAAGTGACAGTATACGTAAGTATATTCTTAATGTCAGTGAACTCAGACTGTACTATGTGGCTAATTATATTTTTGGACTGTTCTCTTAGGCACACACCCAGAATATGCATTTCAATAATGTCTCTGTACCTATTCCTGTTAGTTCAGTTTTGTCCTTTAGGGCACTGATGATGCCTAAGAATCACCTAAGAACACTTAAAAGCAATTTTCCAAAGGTGAGAAATACATATTTTAACTCTTTGCACTCAGATGTCCCCTGAGGGGACATCATAAATCTAGCAAACCACTCTGATGTCCCCTCTCAGGAGGCATAAAGAGATTGCTGGTGATTATACAGGACAAACTTATGCAAGCACAAATTTTTCAAAAATGTATGTTTCCTTGAAGTTTTTGTTCAAATTGCATGAAAAAATAAATAAAGAGATGGAATATATACTGAGATATGATCCATCAGTTGAGAAGTGGTTTTCAGGAATCATGAGAGCACCCTTCCACATTCTCTTCAAACAATAGACTGAGCTGGGTGTGGTGGCTCAAGCCTATAATTCTAGCACTTTGGGAGGTGAAAGCAAGAGGACTGCCTGAGTCCAGGGGTTCGAGACCAGTCTGGACAACTTGGCAGGACCTTGTCTCCACAATAAGTCAAAAAATTAGCTGAGTGTGGTGGCACATACCTGTAGTTCCAGCTACTTGGAAGGCTGAGGCGAAGGATCGCCTGAGCCCAGCAGGTTGAGGCTGTGGTGGTGGTTAATGTGCCACTGCATTCCAGCCTGGGGCAACAGAGTGAAACCCCACTCAAAACAAACAAACAAACAAAAAAAAACAGACTGGACAATACATTACATATTATTAACATGGGAGGAAGAAAATGAGACTACACTGTCTGCTCAAAAAGAAAAAAACACCAGGTGAAAGACATCAAACAAATTACTATTGCACAACATATATCAATGAACCTGCAATGCATGTCATTGACTATTTCACATGTTAAAAAAATATAAGATATAAAATTGTAATTTTTTGGTCATAAGTTCCTCAATGTCCAAAACTAAACTATAAGCCAAATATTACTACAATAAAATAACTAGTTCTAACGCTATACTATTTCATATAAAGTGATTCTTTTTTTACTGCTTTGCAAAAAAAAAGTGTGATTGAGTTGCTGGTAGGTGATCTGTGAGGTGTCTCCAAGTGCAAAGGGTTAACAACATTCAAAGTTGACTGCTTGAACTTTGCTCTAAGAAACTGCCCTAAAGTAACAAATAAATCTCTTCCTTTATCACTATGCCTGTCCTTCAATTATTAGACAATAAGTACATGTGTCTCCTTTATATTATCATACACAGACTTTCATTCCTGATGTATTCAACTTTGAATTTTCATTATGTGTCTCTGTGTTCCCAGCTCCCTAGTTGTCTTTGAGTCTTAGTTCACTGAAAAAAATAAAAATATTCAGGTTGAAATTCTTCTACAATTCCTTCCTTGGGTAACCACTTTAAAGAGCTTACTCTTCTGGCTGTCACAATCTCTACCTAATGACCAGACCCAATGACAGAACAAATTAATGTGCCTCTTGATGTAGTAAACATTAATGCTGACCACAAATCTTACCATGGCTTGAATTTAACTTCCAGTTTACAGAAAATACAAGTGAAAAAGGAAAAAATGAACATCATGAAGAAACAGAAAAACTTATTATCTCTAAGAAAAGACTTGATCTCTTTAATAAGCTAAAGTCTAAAAGAGTAGAAAGGCTAGGCTCCATGGCTCAGCCTATAATCCCTCGCTTGGGGAGGCCTGAGGTGAGTGGATTGCCTGAGCCCGTGGGTTCGGGACCCGCCTGGGCAACCTGGGGAGACCTCATCTCTACAATAAATCAAAAATGAGCCGGGTGTGGTAGTGCATGCTTGTAGTTCCAGCTACTTGGAAGGCTGAGATGGAAGGATTGCCGAAGCCCAGCAGGTCGAGGCTGCGGTGGCCGGGAGCGGCCACTGCACTCCAGTCTGGGTGACAGAGTGAGACTCCAACTCAAAAAATAAAAATAAAAAAATAAAAATAAAAACTAAAAAAAATAAAAATAAATAAAAAATTAGCCGGGCACAGAAATATGCAACTGTAGTTCCAGCTACTTGGAAGGCTGAGGTGGAAGGACTGCCTGATCCCAGCGGGTTGATGCTGAGGTAGCTGTGAGCGTGCCACAGCACTCCAGCCTGGGCGATGGAGTTAGACTCCAACTCAAAAAAAAAAAGAATAGAAAAGATTTGAGTCACAACATTCAAATGCAGTAGATGGGCTGGGCGTGGTGGCTCACACCTGTAATCCTAGCACCTTGGAAGGTGAGAGAATTACCTGAGTCCAGGGGTTCGAGACTAGCCTGGGCAACTTGGCAAAACCTCATCTCTACAATAACTCAAAAAATTAGCAGGGCATGGTGGCACACGACTGTAGTTCCAGCTACTTGTAAGGCTGAGGTGGAAGGATCACCTGAGACCAGTAGGTCAAGGCTGTGGTTGGTGGTGAGCTTGCCACTGCATTCCAGCCTGGGCAACAGAGTTGAAACTCCCACTCAAAAAAAAAAAAAAAAAAAAGTTGTAGATGTTCCTGATATGGATCCTGGTTTTAAAAACCACCAACAGCTATTCACATTAGCAAAAACATAGAACCAACCATGCTGTCCATTGAAGTTGGACTGGATTTTAAAAATGTGGTACATATACACAATGGAATATTATGCAGCAATAAAGAAGGACAAACAAATGGACTTCACAGTAACCTGGATAGATTTAGAGTCTAAAATATACTCAGTGATCTATCACAGAAACAAAGAATAGAGTACCATATGTTCTCACTCATAAGCAGATCTTGAACAATTATCATAATACTATAAGAAAGGGATTGGCAGTAGTGGAAAACTGCGGGTGGGAGGGGGATTGGCAGTTGAGGGACTGGCAGTTGAGGGAAACTGCTAGGGGAGGGAGGGATACACCTCATCAACAAGGGTACCTGCATAATGAACATTTTTATACCTAACCCTGAATTATACCCCACATCTTCAAAATAATTTTTTAAAAAAAAGAATCCCAAGAAAAAATAAATAAAAAATAAAAGCCAGCAACAGGCTGGACGTGATGGTTCAAACTTGCAATCCCAGCACTTTAGGAAGCTGAGGCAGAACGACTGCTTGAGTTCAAGACCAGTCTAGGCAACATAGAGGCCTTGTCTCTACAAAAAAAATCCAAAAATTAGCTAGGCATGGTAGCGTGTTATAGTCCCAGCTACTTGGGAGGCTGAGACGGAAGAAACACCTGAGCCAGGAGGATGTGGCCGTGGTGAGCCAAGATTGGGTTACTGTACTCCAGCCTGGGCAACAGAGAAAGACTCTGATTCAACCCCCCCCCAAAAAAAAACCCACAGAAACAAAATACATAAAATCTGAATACAAATTGGGAATTAAATGATATTAGAGAGTTGTTCATTGATAATACTTTTTTTTTTTTCCAGGAAAGCAGATACACAGTCAGTATTAAGAAATGTTATAATGTCATAATGTCAGTAAATTATTTTGAAATACTTAAGCAAAAACTACTAGATGAAACAATGAGCAATTAAGGAAAACAACTGTTAAATCTAGGTGGTAGGTATATGGGTGTCCACTATATACCATTTTATTTCTTTGTGTGCTTGAAACTTTAAAAATAAAGGAAACATCTGTAAGAACAACAGAGTTGACCACCTGCTCTTTTATCCAGTCTTAAAGGTCCTTCCTGTTAAAGATTAAGTCCCCTATTATGCTAAGGGATTCTAGCCCATTCTACTTCTACAGGATTCCACTTTATCTACTATCTTACTGAATCATTTCTCTCTCCATAAGCTCTTCCTCCCAAGTCTCCAATGTGCTCAAGAGTGCATTAATTAATTAATTTAATTAATTCCATATGCCAGGGAGTCTAGGCGCTGGATAGCAGCAAAAAACAAAACAAAACAAATTCTCCTCTATTTCAAAGATTTTATTAGACTGGTTTTCTACTTAATATCTTATATAATTCTCGAATTTACTGTTTAAACATCTTTTGTGCTACCACTCAGTGATAACTGCTCTAAGGTCAATAATGTCCTCTAAACTGTTGAAAGGGATACAAACTGTTTACTGCTTGTCTACGTTCTCCTCTGTGGGCCCATATGTTGTCGACAAGTACATCCTTGGAAATGTGGCCCACCTTTACCTGTGGGTTCTGCAACTGACTTCTGATTTGTCTTTAACCTCTCACCCTTTTTAATTTCTGCAAGAGGCTCTTCTTCCTTTGTTCACTTTCTTGAACTGCTAGTTACCTAGGATTCTGCCTTCAATCCTCTCGACTGTACATGCTTCCTAAGAAATTCATCTACTGCTATTTTCTGATTGATATGTGCATTGATGGTTCTCAAAATGGTGGTGATTTTGCTGCCAGAGGACATCTGGCAACACATGGAGATATGTTTCATTGTCTTGATTAGGGAGATGCCCCTGGCATCTAGTGTGTAGAGGTCAGAGGTGATACTAAACTATCTACAAGGTACAGGATAGTCCCTCACAAAAAGAATTACCTGGCCCCAAATATCAATCATGTCAAGGTTAAGAAAACTTGATAACCAAAATGCCCATACATGGGGACTAACTGAATAAAACATGGATCATGCACACATGCAGTACTTTGGAGTTGTAAAAAAGAATGAAAATTTCTAGGAACTGATATGATTTCCAGGATGTATACACACTAAGTGAATAAAACAAAAAAATAAGTGAATACACTCACACATATACATACATGCTATCTTTTGTGTAAGAAATAAGAAGAAAAAAGAAGCTGGGTTCGGTGGCTCATCCCGTAATCCCGTGCCTTTGGGAGGCTGAGGAGAGTGGATTGCCTGAGCACACAGGTTCGAGACCCGCCTGGGCAGCGAGACCTCATCTCTACAATAAATAAAAAATTAGCTGGGCATGGTAGCGCATGCCTGTAGTTCCAGCTACTTGGAAGGCTGAGACGGAAGGATCGCCGGAGCCAGCAGGTCGAGGCTGCGGTGGCCAGGAGCGGCCACTGCTCTCCAGTCTGGGCGACAGAGTGAGACTCCAACTCAAAAAAATAAATAAATAAATAAATAAAAGTAACATTTGAGAGAAAGAGACAAGGAAAAACCCTAAAAGGAATACAAATTAATAAATCTGATGGTACCTCAAATGAATAACAAAGAAATATTAAATTAATTAGTTAATAATCTAAGTGCTTTGACTGCATAACTACAACCTAAACATGAGACAAAATAAAACTTATAAACAAATCTTGAACTCTACTCACTGGGCTAAATGGTCAAATAGTATGGGTATAGATATTTTAAAACTATTTTATGTATACTTGGTGACTGAGCAAATTAGTAAAAATACTGATATTGGTGGGAGTTAGGGTTCTCACTGTCAAAAGAAAATATCAAATGACAGGCAAGGAAAAGCCCTACAGAGATAGATCAGAATTAACAGTATCAGCCAGATACAGTGGCTCAAGTATGTAATCCCAGCACTTTGGGAGGCGGAAGCAAGAGGACTGCCTAAACTCAGGGGTTCGAGACCAACCTGGGCAACTTGGAGAGACCCTGTCTCTACAATAAATCAAAAAATTAGCCAGGTGTGGTGGCACGCACCTGTAATCATAGTTACGTGGAAGGCTGAGATGGAAAAATCTCCTGAGCCCAGCAGGTTGAGGCTGCGGTGGCCATGAGCGTGCCAGTGCACTCCAGCCTGGGTGACACAGAGAGACTCCAACACACACACACACAAAAAGAGAAGTGGCTAATTCTAATCTCAATCCTGAGGTAGGAAAAGTACAAGTCTGGAACACCTTCTGCAAGTAAGAAAAGGCTGAACAAACAATAGGAACCCTCAAACAGTCATAACAGCCCCTTTAAGGAGTCTTCATCTGCCAAAATTGAGCAATTTGTGCATCAAAATGAATAGTAGCAGTAATGAATTACAAACTGCTGAATAAGTAAACACCTGTGATTCCACTTGACATTTACTGTACCACAAAAACACAAAAATAAATGATTAAGTGGGGAGAAAAGGAAAAACTTATTTACAACAGAACACCAAATAATAGTATAAGTTCTAGAATGCTGGTTAGGATACCACCATTTTACAACCAATGGTATCATAAATAAATCAGTTCCCCCCCCAAAAAAATCAATAAATACTAAAACTACTGTACTGAGTGAAAGTTGGCAAGGGAATAGGTCATTACCCAGTCTCAAAGTAATTTCTCCACAGATTACTTAATTATCACAAACGGAAAATAATAACTTGGTAGGAGGAGCCTGGCAGGGACCATGTTAACTGAGCGGTCTAAGTTCACTCCACCAGTAACGGGACAAAGGGATATCACTGCCTCCTGACACATGCCTCAGTGTAATATGACACACTATGGAAACCACAAGATCATTTACATTATGTTATATAGTATTCTTTCCACTTAACCCAAATTTAATCATGAAGAAACATCAGGTAAACTGAAATGCTGAGATATCCCAAAAAATTTGGTCTGTTATCTTCAAAGGTCAGTATCATGATTAACAAAAAAAGGCTGAGAAACTTTCAGATTAAATAAGTTTAAAGAGGTATGACAGACTAAATCCAATGTATAATCCTGGGACAATTATTATAAAGTACTACTCAATATATGGTCCAGGGACTGATGGCTAGTTCCCCAACTCCAACTGCTAATCTGCCATGACAGCATAAAGTACTTGCACCAGAAAATAAAATAACTGTGTTACTAAATGCACTGCTTGGTTCAGTTGATTATTTTTTCAATGCAAGACACTCTGGTGAAGAATCAGTACCTTTGTTTACATTCTAGGACATATTCCTCATTTATGAGCCAGTATTTTGAGTAGCAATACTATAAAGAACATTACTGAGAAAACTGGTAAAGCTGAAATACAAACTATATATTAGATAACAGTATTGTACCTATGTTCACTGGTATTTCTGAGTTTGAAATATTACTGCTATTATGGAAGTAAACTAATGACCTTGTTATTAGGAAATAAATGGGTAAATATGGGAGGCAAAGGGTTCAGTAATAATTTTTTTTTTTTGAGTAGGAGTCTCACTCTGTTGCCCAGGCTGGAGTGAGTGGCACACTCACAGCTACCTCAGCCTCGACCTGTTGGGCTCAGGTGATTCTTCTTCCCAGTCTTCCAAGTAACTGGAACCACAGGTGCATGACACCACGCCCCACTAATTTTTTTATTTATTGTAGAGACAAGGTCTCACTGAGTTTCCCAGGCTGGTCTGGAACTCCTGGGCTCAGGCAATCCTCACCTCTGCCTTCTAAAATGCTGGGATTACAGGCATGAGTCACCGTGTCAGGCCAATAATTTTAATTATTATTACTTAGCAAGAGTGATAATGCAAATATGGAGAAATGTTACCAATGGGCGATCCTTTCTAGAAGGATAATGGAAGTTGACTGTACAATTTTTGCAACTTTTCTATAATTTCAACCCTTTGTACTGAGAGACATCTCGCAGATCACCTATCAGCAACCTGACTGCACTTTTTTACAAAATAGTGAAAAATGAATCACTTCATATTAAGTAGTATCGCAATGGAACCAATTATTTTAGTGTAGTGATGTTTGGTTTAACAGAATTTTGGACATTGAGGAACTTATGACAAAAAAGTCTAAATTTTATGTTTTTCTAACATGTGGTAGTGTGAAACAGCCACCAACATGCACTGTAGGTTCATTGATACATGTTGTGCAACAGTAATTTGTTTGACATCTTTTTTGTTTTTCTATTTGGGCAGACATGCAGCTTCGTTTTCTTCCTCTCACATTAATAATATATAATTTATTGTCCAGTCTGTTGCTTGAAGATGTGGAAGGATGTATTCGTGATTTCTGAAAATGACTTCTCAACTGATGGATCATATTTTCATATATATTCCATACCTTTATTTGCTTTTCTGTGCAATTTGAATGGAAAACTTCAAGGAAACATATATTTTTGAAAAATTTGCACTGTATAATCACCAGCAGTATGGGGACATCTGAGTGCAAACAGTTAATTTTTTTGAAATAGAAAGTAAAAAAAGTGGGGGAAGGGGCCTAAATATACCCATCATCCAGGATCTTCACTATTCTTTATCTTGGAGTGAATTTCAGGATGAGGCATGTTTATCACAACTTCATGTTAAAAATTCACTTTAAAAAGAAGTCCTCACCTTATCAGAAGCAGACAGTACTTACATCTTGCACCTTCTTTCAACACTTTGTTTTCACTTAACTTCTGTAAGACCATATAATCTTTCAACTTTTATCTCAATGGTTACTCCCTCTTAGAACCTTCTATAGGTTTCTTCTCATCTTCCTGGCCTAAGTATTTCAACCAAGAGGTCTTCTCTTCTCCACCTATACAGTGCTAGCATCCCTTAGTGAGTATACCTATTTAAATATCAAATCAATACCAAATCAATACTCTGTCAACTCCTAAATTTAGATATGCAAACTAGACCTCTCTCCAGAACTCAAATGTCACAAATCTAAGTACCTACTTGACATCTCCACTTAAAAGTCTACAAGTCTTCTCAATCACAGCATATGCAAGACTGAACCGCTTTCCTCCAAAAGTTGTTCCCCCGCCAACACCAGAAACATTCTTATCTTTCAGTAAATGGTGAGTGAGGGTGATGCTTGACTCCTTTATCTCTCAACATACATGAAATCCAAAAAACAATTCCTCTTTTGCTCTACCTTAAAATAAGTCCAGAATCTAACTACTACTTATTCCTTCCACAGGCACTAGCCTGGCCTAGTCTCCACCATTTTCTGCAGGCTATTACAACAGTATTCATGTTTCTACTACTACTCCCTACAGCCATAAAGACCTTTTAAACACCTAAGTCAGAGTCACCTTACCCCTCCATTCAATATTCTCCCAGGAATTTCCATCTCATTCAGAATAAAAACTCAACAGCCTATGAGACTAATGTGATTTAGCCCCTCCTCCCCGTCTCCTACACCGGGACTTCAGATCTCTCACTTCACATCACTTGCCACCCAGTTTCCTCAAAACGCCAGGCATAATATACCACCTCAGGTCACTGAATATGCTATTCTCAAAGCCTGGAATACTCTTTCCCCCACATCTACACGGTTCACGTTCTTACTGGCTTCAGGCTTTTATTCTCCAGCATGATCTTTTCCATTAGAATGCATGCCTGGTCCTTAACACCCTATTTCCCTTCCCTTTTGCCCATAATATTTATCCTCTGACATGCTACTTGTTTTATTTATTAACTTTCTACCTGACTAGAATATAAGCTCTGTGAGGGCAGGAAGTTGGGATGGTATGTTCATTGCTATATTTATAACCATAAAACAGTGCCTAGCTCATAACATGTATCCAGTAAATGTTAAAATAATTTGAAACACAAATAATAAAGCAGTTATGATGACCAAAGATACTAGTTAAAATAATTTCCCTATATAAAGGGTTAAGAAAAATTAAACATATGCTCTCATTAAACCTTTTATTGGCCAGGCACAGTGGCTCACATCTATAATCCCAGCACTTTGGGAGGTCAAGGTAAGAGGACTGGCTGAACCCACGGGCTCAAGACCAGCCTGGGCAACTTGGTGAGACCTGATCTCTATAAGAAAAAAAAAAATTTAGCCGGGCGTGGTGGCACATGACTATAGTTTCAGCTACTTGAAAGGCTGAGGCAGAAGGTTGAGGTTGCCCAGAAGGTTGAGGTTGCAGTGCCACTGACCTCCAGACTGGGTGACAGAGTGAGATTCCAACTCAAAAAACAAAAAACAAACAAAAAAACCCTTTTATTGAAAATTGTCATCCAGAAAATACACACACACACACACACACACACAACCACTCCATGCCTATAAATTAGGGGAAAATAACAAAGATGAGATTTAGAAAGGTCAAAAAAAAAAAAGAGAGCAAGAGAGAGAGGGAGAGAGAGAGAGCAGTCAAAATATTACAAATTAAGTAATTTTTCCCTCAACAAAGTATCTTATACATGCAAATATAAGGAATCTATTAAGGAGCTTACACTATAATCACTGTGTCTTTGTTGAATTTTTTCTCTTGAACTGTACTGGAGCAATTTGGGGAAACAACATCTTCACTATCAGAAGACAAATCAATATACTGTATTCCTCGTTGATTTTTGAAATATGATATACTTGCTTTTCTTTCAGTATCTGGAGTTTCTGGAACACTAGAATCTTCTGCAAAAGAATAAAAAGAAAAAAGGCATTTTAAGCAACTCAAAAATAAAACAAATTTGTTTTACATAATTATAAAAAATTTGCTAAAAATCTCCGATTTCATTCATTGTCTCCAACCTAAAACCAAAAATCCCCACCACGTTTTAAAGAAAAAAATTAACAGTCCACCGGCACTACTATTAAATGATTTTCTGTTTTATGGGTTGTCTGCTAGCAAGACCTTAGTGAAAACTGCAAAACAGACATAGGTTTGTGTTTTATATTCTAATCATTTTCTCTCTGTGCTTGTATTTCCTAGTCCTTAGCTCTTCCCTGAGACAGAATGGTCACCACCAGAGCTCAAAAGATTCTAATCTCTTAGTCTTGTTACTTGTTTCTTTAAGCCTTAGTTTCCACACCTGCAAAAGACATGTTAATACTTAGAACTAATATGCATATAAAATCAGAGGACAAGGCTGGGCGCAGTGGCTCATGCCTGTAATCCCAGCATCTTGGGAAACAGAAGAGAAAGGACTGCCTGAGCCCAGGAGTTAGAGATCAGGCTGGGTAACTTGGCGAGATCCTGTCTCTTGCAATAAATCAAAAAATTAGCTGGGTATGGTGGCACGCGGGCACAGTGGCACACGCCTGTAGTTCCAACTACTTGGAAGGCTGACGCGGAAGGATCGTATGAGTCCAGCAGGTTGAGGCTGTGGTGGCTGTGAGCATGCCTCACTGCACTCTAGACTGGGCAAAAAAGTGAGTTTCTGATTCAAAAAAAATCAAATGACATACGTAAAGCATTCAGTTCAGTAACTGGGCATATAGCTAGCATTCCATAAACATTAGTTCTTACGCATATATTTGGTGTATGGGCTGAATCATGTTCCCTCCCTATCATTTGTATGGTGAAGTCTCGACCTCCAGGACCTCAAAATATAATTGTATTTGGAAAATTTAAAGAGGTAATTAAGATTAAGTGAAGTCATATGGTATTTGGAAATTAGGACTTTAAAACGACTAAGTTAAAAGGAAGCCTATAGGGTAGGCTCTTAGTCCAAGATGACTGATGTCCTCATAAGGAGGAAGAGACACTAGGGATGCAAAAGAAGGAAAGGTCACATGAGGACAAGGTAGGAAGGTCACCTTACAAGCCAAGGAGGCCTAATAAAGAAACCAGATATGCCAACTTGATGTTGGACTTCTAGCCTCCAGAATTGTGAGAAAATAAACCTCTGTTGCGTAAATCACCCAGTCTGTAGTATTGGGCTGTGGTAGTCCTAGAAAACTAACATGACTGGTTTTAATCTATCTTCTCTGCAAGGAGTGAGTGCCAAAATTCTCTTTTCCCAATTAAACCACCAAATCCATTCCCTTATTTATTTTAGGAGGAAGAGATCAGATTGAAGGTCATATTAAAAGAAAAGGGCTCGGTGGCTCAGCCTGTAATCCCACGCCTTGGGAGGCTGAGGTGAGTGGATTGCCTGAGCCCGTGGGTTCAAGACCCGTATGGGCAACTTGGCGAGACCTCATCTCTACAATAAATCAAAAAATTAGCGGGCGTGGTAGCGCGCACTTGTAGTTCCAGCTACTTGGAAGGCTGAGGCGGAAGGATCGCTGGAGTCAGCAGGTCGAGGCTGCGGTGGCCGGGAGCGGCCACTGCACTCCAGTCTGAGCAACAGAGTGAGACTCCAACTCAAAAAACAAAAACAAAAGAAAAGTAGTATCTTGGGCTAGTGATTTAACTCTTTTATTTATTTATTTATTTATTTTTTGAGTAGGAGTCTCACTCTGTTGCCAGGCTGAAGTGCAGTGGTAAACTCATTGCCACCACACCCTTGACCTGCTGGGCTCAGGCGATCCTTCCGCCTCAGCCTTCCAAGTAGCTTAACTACAGGCGTGGGCCACCACGCCTGGTTAATTTTTTCATTTATTGTAGAGATGAGGTCTCACCGAGTTACCCAGGCTTGTCTCACCCATGGGCTCAGGCAAACCTCAGCTTCCCAAAGTGCTGGGATTATAGCTGTGAGCCACCGCACCTGGTCATGAATTAGTTTTGAAAAGTAACAACCAATTAAAAATTTAGTTCAAAGGTAAAAAATAACGGCTGCTATGAACTATTTTAACGTCTCAATTACAATACATTTAATACTCACGATAATCACAAGGGATATATAATAAGTAAAATATCACTATTTTCAATAAAACTAAAGAGAAAAAAAATAAAAAGCAACTTGCCCAAAGGAATATAGGAGAAAGGAGATCTGAAATACAAATCCAAAAGTGTAAATTGTTACACCCTAAAACTCTTTCAGCTTTCCCTATTAACTGTCACAAAATTATAATAGTTATTGAGGCCTATAAGCCATGTTTGTAAATACACATTACACATCCCTAATTCGAAAATCCAGGCCGGTGCAGTGGCTTACACCTATAATCCCAGCACTTTGGGAAGCCAAGATGAGAGGATTGCCTGAGCCCACGGGTTCAAGACCAGCCTGGGCAACTTGGTGAGACCTCATCTCTACAATAAATCAAAAAATTAGCCAGGCGTGGTGGCACGTGCCTGTAGTTCCAGCTACTTGGAAGGCTGAGGCAGAAGGATTGCTGGAGCCCAGCAGGTCGAAGTTGCGGTGGCTGTGACATGCCACTGCACTCCAGCCTGGGAGACAGAGTGAGACTCCAACTCAAAAAAAAAAAAAAAAAAAAACCCAAATCAGAAATGCTCCAAAATCCAAAACGTTTTGAATACACACCTACATGATGCCACAAGTGGAAAATTCTACACATGAATTCAATGGGATCAAAAACACAGTAAAAAGTTGTTTCACACACAAAATTATTTAAAATATTATATAAAATTATCTTCCAGTTACGTGTATAAGGTGTATATGGAATGTATACATAAATTTTGTGTTTAGGTGGTCCCATCTCCAAGATATCTCATTATACATATGCAAATATTCTGCAATATAAAATCAGAAACATTTCTGGTCCCAAGAATTTCAATTAAGGGAAAATGAACCTGTAATATTAACCAAACACCCTAAAACTACTACGTGCTTTTGAGAGTACCGAAACACAGGCATTTCTTTATTTTCTACAATGCAGTCCTAGCAACAATATCGAAAAGCTAATCACAATTTTTCCAAAAGAACAATTTTATAAATGTTTAGTGCAGCTGTGTGTTGGAATAAATCACAGCTATGTTAACTATCATAAATATGAAGACACCTACAAATTGTTATGTAAACTTATAAAATTACAGTCTAAATACCTATAAAATAAGAATAAAAGAACTTTGGAGTCTGATTTAATAAAGTATCCCTGATATATCACCAAGCATACATAAAACTAAACATTTCAATCTTTACTGTATCAAAAATTACTTAAAGCTAATGCATATTTGTTGAACGCTTTAACAATAATGGCTTTCGGACACTTTAAAGAAGATGCTGGAAAATGATTTGAATAGTTCAATTTTCTTTAAAAAGAATCTTTTTTTTTCAAAATGAAGAGAAGATCTTCCCAAAACTAGTCATTTTAAGCGCCTATTTGCTGCAGGTCTAAAAATGTTATTGGCCGGGCTCGGTGGCTCAACCTGTAATCCCAGCACTTTGGGAGGCCGAGGTGAGTGGATTGCCTGAGCCCGCGAGTTCGAGACCCGCCTGGGCAACTTGGCGAGACCTCATCTCTACAATGATCAAAAATTAGCCAGGCGTGGTAGCACGCGCCTGTAGTTCCAGCTACTTGGAAGGCTGAGGCGGAAGGATCACCGGAGTCCAGCAGGTCGAGGCTGCAGTGGCCGCTCCCGGTCACTGCACTCCAGTCTGAGTGACAGAGTGACTCCAACTCAAAAAAATAAAATAAAATAAAAATGTTACTAGTGAAGATTAGGAAAACTGGAATGTCCTAAATGTGATCTTGTACTCATCTTTGCTTTAATTTTCTTATTTATTTATTTGTGTATTTATGTACGTATTATTTTGAGTTGGGGTCTCACTCTGTCGCCCAGGTTGGAGCACGGTGGCATGATCACCACGACACAGCTCACAGCAGCCTCCACCTCTTGAGCTCAGGTGATCCTTCTAGCTCAACATCCCAAGTGGCTGGGACTACAGGTGTGCTCCACCATGCCCTGCTAATTTTTTTTTTTAATTTTTATTTTTTGTAGAGACAAGGTCTCACTATGGCATCCTCAAACTGTCCTATGGCTGGTCTCGAACTCCTGGGTTTAAGCACTTCGTTCACCTCGGCCTCCCAAAGTGCTGGGATTACAGGCATGACACCTCTACTCTTATTTTATACAAACTGTATGTAGTACAAGATACATGTGAAGACATATCAATTTTTCAAGTTAATCTTCAATATGCCTAGTTAACAGAACAGAAAAAAGAAAAAAAGAATATCATGAACTATCATCAACTCAAACTTACTGCTTTCACAGATATGTTAATACAAACATCAAAATATATACATCAAACACATAATATTGTACTGAACCAAGTGGCATCCTCACGGCCTGACTGGTAAGTGATTAACAAAGGAAATGCTTAGTAAAATATGGCAGGAGAGAAAAGTTATGATACAACATTTCCCAAACTCAGGATCCCTTTGTACTAGTAAAAACTGATAACCCCAAAGAATTCTGCTTAGGTCAGTAGTATCTATGACACCAACCATGTTAGAAAAAAATTGGGCACAATGGCCCAGGCCTGTAACCACAGCACTTTGGGAGGCAAATGTGAGAGGACTGCCTGAGTCCAGGGATTCAAGACCAGTCTGGGAAACTTGGTGAGACCTCATCTCTACCATACATCAAAAATTAGCCCAGGTGTGGTGGTACGCACCTGTGGTTCCAGCTTCTTGGAAGGCTGAAGTGGAAGGATCACCTGAGCTCAGCAGATGGAGGCTGCAGTGGCTGTGAGCGTGCCACTGTACTCCAGCCTGGGTGACAGACTGAGACCCCAACTCAAAAAAAGAAAAAAACAGAAACTGAGAAAATGTTAAAATATTTATTTAAAAACCAAACTTTTTTTTTTTTTTTTTTTTTGAGTTGGAGTCTCACTCTGTCGCCCAGACTGGAATGCAGTGGCCGCTCCTGGCCACCACAGCCTCGACCTGCTGGGTTCCGGCGATCCTTCCGCCTCAGCCTTCCGAGTAGCCGGAATTACAGGCATGCGCTACCACGCCCGGCTAATTTTTTGATTTATTGTAGAGATGAGGTCTCGCTACCCAGGCGGGTCTCGAACCCGCGGGCTCAGGCAATCCACTCACCTCAGCCTCCCAAAGGCGTGGGATTATGGGCTGAGCCACCGAGCCCGGCATTTTTTTTTTTTTTTTTGAGTTGGAGTCTCACTCTGTCACCCAGACTGGAGTGCAAGTGGCCACTCCCGGCCACTGCAGCCTCGACCTGCTGGGCTCCGGCGATCCTTCCACCTCAGCCTTCCAAGTAGCTGGAACTACAGATGCGCGCTACCACGCCCGGCTAATTTTTTGATTTATTGTAGAGATGAGGTCTCGTCAAGTTGCCCAGACAGGTCTCGAACCTGCGGGCTCAGGCAATCCACTCACCTCAGCCTCCCAAAACGTGGGATTACAGGCTAAGCCACCAAACCTGGCTAAATCCAAACTTTTTATATTAACATAAATAACACACTGATGGAGTGAAAGATGTGCCATCCCAAAATATGCCAAATTGTTATGTTTATATGTTTTTTTTTTAAATTGAAAACATTGGAGAAATGCTACTTGAAAAATTAGAGAAAGACTAGCTGACCTCTTACCGCATGCAGCGAGCCACAAAGCTTTCTCTGGGAGGGATATCCTCCCAGTATCAGGGTAAGAAAATCTCTTATCACCAAGGACTGAACAATGAGGATTACAATAAATGTGAATAAACATACTTATGAAAGCAACCCTTATCTTCCACTAGTTTCATACCCCTACATATCTCCTAGAGTCTCTGCTAAAAATTTATTGCCTATTGCCAGATCCCCTTTGTCCTTTAATTTCTTCTCAAATTTACTGTTGTCTAAAAAGTATAAAAATATTTTGCTTTTGCCACTTTGGATTTCTCTAAGATCCCAGTACATGTAAACCAAATACAACATGTATGCTTTCCTCTTGTTAATCATCCTGGTGTTAATTTGGTTTCTAGGTTTAGCCAAAGAGCCCACATAAGAGCTAAAGGGGGACTGAATGAGCTCTCTGG
The DNA here is from genome assembly GCF_000164805.1 of Carlito syrichta. NCBI lineage: Eukaryota > Metazoa > Chordata > Mammalia > Primates > Tarsiidae > Carlito > Carlito syrichta. The sequence goes on from NW_007245634.1 coordinate 461,735, forward strand.
CTTGGCTCTGCTACAATATCTTCATGAAAACCCTACAAATTATTTAGTTAGATGAATGGCACTGTTCTACATTTGTGAAATCTCTGGTTTAATACAAGATAGCTGGATTTTCATATCAGTTTCTACATTTAATCTGTTGCAGTACATTGTTTTCATTTAGGTTTATGAAAAAATTATGCCGCATTACATAGTTGGAGAAGGGAAGAGTATTTCATAACCTTTTTAGATTACTGTGAGTATTTTTTTTGATACGAAACCTACATCTGACATGTAGTAATTTCTTAAGGTTAGCTGCAATGTGGAATCTGAAACAAGAAAATACATTTTGGGGCTGGGCGCAGTGGCTCAAGGCCATAATCCCAGCACTTTAGGAGGCCGACGCGAGAGGACTGCCTGAGCTACATGATGAGATGTCTTCTCTACTATAAATGAAAAAATTAGCTGGGCGTGATAGCACGTGACTGTAGTTCTGGCTACTTGGAAGTCTGAGGTGGAAAGATCACCTGAGCCCAGAAGTCCAGGCTGCGGTAGCCGGGAGCATGCCACTGCACTCCAGCCTGGGTGATGGAGTGAGACTCCAACTCAAAAAATAAAATAAAATAATAAAAATAAAACATTTTGCATTTTGTCCCATTAAAACCCACTGGTTTTTCCTAAAATGGTGCTTAGGTCATCTGGAAATTACTGGTCCACCCAGTAAGGGGCATCTTCCAAATGTTGACACATTTCATAATATTACAGCAAAATATTACAATTACTAATATCACCACTGACATCATCAGAAATGTCTAAATATCTGGAAGCTGTCAAACTCACAGTCAAGGATGGAAGAGTAGTTTCCTATCATTCACACTTTCCTTTGAAAACTGGAATTTTGTCACTGGCAATAAATACTGTTTTGTCTCCTTTGATATCATTTTGTTCATTTTTGAGAAAATGTCTGCCAAATCCCTAAGTCGGTATAACCACAATTTGTTAGGCATTCTTTCTGGCAAAATTGTGTTCTGTGAAATTAAATTTGTTATAGCAATAGCTCAAATTCTTTCCCACAAGATGACTGTTGGACTATAGTAAGCAATAGAGGGTACTTCATAGTGTGTTTCAAAAAACATTAAAGACATCTCATAAGTTAAGTTTTAATAAGATTAATAATTTTCACTGCTTCACCAAGGACTCTTTAAGTGAAACTGGCATTTATACAATTTTAACAATACAGCAACTAGAACATTCTAGAGCCTTGGCTTGGTTTGTGCTAAGGCACCAGGAGTTTTATCTACCACTGATTTTGCACCATCAGTACAAATATCAATATAGTGAAAACGGCAAGTAATGTCTTAACACTATTATGACAATAGTTTTTACCTTGTGGACACTCAGTGGGCCCCAGGGAACCCCTCAAAGGTTCACAGACCATACTTTGAAAGTTGATGGGATACTGTCAAAGCTTCTTTATAGTATGTCAACTTTTCAACAGAGTCAATAATCTAGAATTAGGCTAGTGCTAAACACTTGGAATTGTTTATTTAGACAATTTTCAGATGTAAGCAGCAGAAAAATAGCTAAGAGCCAATGTCTAAAAAGATACTCCAGTTTAGGGCCAGGCATGGTAGCTCACACCTATAAACCCAGCACTTTTGGAGGCCGAGGTGAGAGGATTGCCTAGGGGTTCCAGATCAGCCTGGGCAACTTGGTGAGACCTCATCTCTACAACAAATCAAGAAATATTAGTTGGGTATACTGGCACACGCCTGTAGTTCCAGCTCCTTGGAAGGCTGAGGCAGAAGGATCGCCTGAGCCCGTCAGGTCAAGGCTGTAGAGGCCATGAGCGTGCTGGACTCCAGACTGGGCAACAGAGTGAACTCTGATTTAGGCACTATTCCAGGAGGTGGAGAATATTAAGGAAAAAAAGGCAAGTTACACCGGGCTCGGTGGCTCAGCCTATAATCCCGCGCCTTTGGGAGGCTGAGGTTGAGTGGATTGCCTGAGCCCGTGGGTTCAAGACCCACCTGGGCAGGCGAGACCTCATCTCTACAATAAATCAAAAAATTAGCCGGGCGTGGTAGCGCACGCCTGTAGTTCCAGCTACGTGGAAGGCTGAGGCGGAGGGATCGCTGGGGCCCGGCAGGTCGAGGCGGCGGTGGCTGGGAGCGGCCACTGCACTCCAATCTGGGCGACACAGTGAGACTCCAACTCAAAAAAAAAAAAGTAAAGGAACAGAAGGAATTATTTATTATAAAAAAAAAAAAAAAAATTAAAAATGGGTGCGGTGGCTCACGCCTGTAATCCTAGCACTATACACTATGGAAGGCTGAGGCAAGAGGATTACCTGAACCCAGGGGTTCAAGATCAGCCTGGGCAGCTTGGTGAGACCTTGTCTCTACAATAAACCAAAAATTTGCCAGGTGTGGTGGGACACACTTGTAGTTCCAGCTGCTTAGAAGGCAGAAGCAGAAGTCCAATAGGTAGAGGCTGCAGTGGCCATGAGCATGCCACTTTACTCCAGCCTGGGTGAAAGAATGATACTCCAACTCAAAAAAAAAAAAAGGAAAGGAAAGGAAAGTCATGCTGTTAACATGGGACAAGGCAAAAGCATTAAATCTTCAAGAGGTACTTTCCAATAACAGACTTTATATCTACAATAAAAATATAACTGACATACCTCAATTACATACTAATAATGAAATACATAAATACTAAGGAGATATAAAGCATAGAGATAAATATGAGGCTTTATCTTTTTTCTGTAAGCTCTTAATACAGCAAGAGCACAAAAATAAAAAATTAAGTTGCAAAACAGTATCTTTCAGATATTTTTGACTTGGGACCCACTGTAAGAAATGCATTTTAGATTATTACCCTAAACATACAAATTGTTAGATACACTGGAATAATGAAAACAAAAATTTTAGAAGCTCTCACTATAAAGTGATACATTTTAACAATTTTCCATTGTTCTACTCTGTTAAAAATTATAGGGCCAGGCTGGGTGGCTCAGCCTGTAATCCCGCACCTTTGAGAGGCTGAGGTGAGTGGATTGCCTGAGCCCGCGGGTTGGAGACCCGCCTGGGCAACTTGGCGAGACCTCATCTCTACAATAAATCAAAAAATGAGCAAGGCGTGATAGCGCACACCTGTAATTCCGGCTACTTGGAGGGCTGAGGCGGAAGGATCGCCGGAGCCCATCAGGTCGAGGCTGTGGTGGCCGGGAGCGGCCATTGCACTCCAGTCTGGATGACAGAGTGAGACTCCAACTCCAAAAAAAAAAAACATTATAGTTAAACAAATTTAGCCAGAACTCCCAAAAATTGATTTTATGACACAATAATTGTTTATGACCCACAGTTTGAAAAACAAGATCTAAATAATTAAATACATCTATACAACTTGACATATAATTAAGTCTATTCTTAGATAATGTCTTCTTTTGTCTTCTTTTCAAGAGCTTTTGGAGTTTTTATGAAAGATAATTATCTATTAGACCAACAAAGAAAATCTTAGTAAATTCCCAAAAGAAAAAATACTACAGACCACATTCTCTGGTCACAAAGCAGTAAAACTGGAAGTAAATGTTAGTAAAAACAAGCAAGCAAAATTTCTGCTGCTTGAAAATTTTTATACAAAGACAAAACTCCATACTTTTAAATAACTTTCAGAGCCGGGCTTGGTGGCTCAGCCTGTGGATCCCGTGCTTTGGGAGGCTGAGGTGAGTGGATGGCCTGAGCCCACGGGTTCGAGATCCACCTGGGCAACTTGGCGAGACCTCATCTCTACAATAAATCAAAAATTAGCTGGGCATGGTAGCGCACGCCTGTAGTTCCAGCTACTCAGAAGGCTGAGGCGGAAGGATCGCCAGA
>NW_007245634.1:465649-466667 GCF_000164805.1 Carlito syrichta
CTATATATATCATAACATTATAAGTATAATCTGGAAAATTAAGATTAGAGAAACACATTAATGGCCCAAAAGATGCAAACAGACATAGGAATTTAGATGATAATGACATTTTAATGTAAGAAAAATGATTTTTCAGGCTGGGCATGGTGGCTCATGCCTATCATCTTAGCACTTTGGGAGACCTAGGTGAGAGAACTGCCTGAGCCCATGGGTTCCAGAACAGCCTGGGCAACTTTGCGAGACTTCATCGCTACAATAAATAAATTTACAAAAAAAAAAAAAAAAAAAGGATTTTCAATAAATGGTTGGGTACTGTGAATAAACAGCAAAGGAGAAAACGATGATCCATACTTGCTCATGCCCATTAGGTATGCTATTATCAAAAACACAGAAAATGTGTAGAGCATATGGAGAAATTGGAACCCTGTGCATTGTTGGAAGGGAAGTAAAATGGAGTAGCTGCTGTGGAAAACAGTACAGAGGTTCCTGAAAACATTAAAAATAGAATTACCATATGACCCAGCAATTCCACTTCTGGGTATAACCAAAAGAAGAAGAAGCAGGATTTCAAAGAGGTATTCATACACTCATGTCCACTGCAGTACAACTCACAATAGCCAAGAGGTAGAAGCAATCCAGGTGGCCACTGATGGATGAGTAAATGAACAAAATATGGTATATACAATGGAGTATTATTCAACCTTACGAAGGAAGGAAATTTCTCTGCCACATAAATACATGCTACAACAAGGATGCACTCTGGAAACATAAAGCTAAGTGAAATAGGCTAAACTATTGGCTTATTTTGACAATTTATCAAAAAGACAGGCTGGGTGTGGTGGCCTCTTGTCTCCGCCTCCCAAAGCGCTGGGATTACAGGTTTGAGCTACCACGCCCAGACACCTCATGAGTACTTTCAGAACCCAAAACCCACCAGCCTTAAAGGAAAGGATGAACAAAGTGATCACACAAAGACATAAAATTTTTCTATGGCAGCCGGGCTCGGTGGCTCAGCCTG
>NW_007245634.1:466687-469976 GCF_000164805.1 Carlito syrichta
CGGAGGAGTGGGTTGCCTGAGCCCGCGGGTTCGAGACCCGCCTGGGCAGCGAGACCTCATCTCTACAATAAATCAAAAAATCAGCCAGGAGTGGTAACGCATGCCTGTAATTCCGGCTACTAGGAAGGCTGAGGCGGAAGGATTGCTAGAGCCCAGCAGGCGAGGCTGTGGTGGCCAGGAGCGGCCATTGCACTCCAGTCTGGGTGACTGAGTGAGACTCCAACTCAAAAAAAAAGAAAAATTTTTCTATGGCAAACAACAAACAGGGTACCATGGTCTGAATGTTTGTGCTTCTCTCCCCTAAATTTGTATGTTGAAATCTGAACCCCTATAGTAATGATATTAGGAGGTGGAGCTTGGGGGCCAGGGGTGATCAGGACATGGAGGCAGAGACCTTGTGAACGGGATTAGTGTCCTTATATGAGAGTTCTGAGAGACCTCTTCCCATTAAGCCACATGAGGTCACAGTGAAAAGATCACAGTCTAGGAAGAGGGTTCCTTACCAGACAGTTAATCTGCTAGTGCCTTGATTTTGGACTTTCCAACCTCCAGAACTGTGAGAAATAGAGTTCTGTTGTTTACAAGCTACTCAGTTTATGGTAGACTTTATATCTACATAACAGACTAAGACACATAGAATTTTTAAAAAAATACAAAACATTTATCAGAAAAAGAGACATTTATCAAAAAACAAACAAGCAGAAACATATAAAGGAACACAGAAAAAATTCAAATGTGTAATATCATTTGTGAAATCATATTTAACCTTAAAAACAAAGAAAAATAAAGCAACAGTAATATATTTTTGCCTATTAGAGATTATAAAGGTTTGTAACATATTAGCCAGGTATGAAAAATTAGACATCAGGGGTGGCAAGGCACAGATTACAGGATCTCAGGACTCTGGGGGACAGAGATGAGAGGATTGCTTGAGCCCAGGAGTTCAAGACCAGCCTGGGCAACATAGTGAGACCCTGCCTCAAAAAATAAATAAAAAATAAAAAATTAGCTGGGTATGGTGGTCACTGCCTATAATCCCAGCTATTCATGAGGCTGAAGTGGGAGGATGGCTTGAAGCTAGGAATCTGAGGCTGCAGTCAGCCACGATAATGCCACTGCACTACAGCCTAGGTGACAGGATGAGACCCTGTCCTAAAAAAAAAAAAAAAAAAAAAAAAAGAACAAAAAAGTAGATATCAGAAAACCAAACTGTAGTCTGGTAAATACAGATAAAACTATTCACTATTGTATATAGAAAACAGTTTGGAGATTCCTAAAAATTTTAAAAATCGACTTCCCATACAATCCCACAGTCCTCCTACTGGGAATATACCCAGAGGAACTCAAATGACTCTATGAAAAAGATACCTGCACATGCATGTTTATTGCAGCATTATTCACAATAGCAAAAACATGGAACTAACCGTGCTGCCCATCGAAAGAGGACTGGATAAAAAAAAAAAAACGTGATACCTATAAAAGATGGAAGATTACACAGCCACAAAGAAGGACAAAATTATTAACTTTGCAGCAACTTGGATGGACTTAGAGGCTATAATACTGAATGATCTATCACAGAAACAAAGAACTGAGTATCACTCATGAGCGGACCTTGGACAATTATTGTAATAATATAAGAAAGGGACTGGCAGCTGGGCTCGGTGGTTCAGCCTGTAATCCCAGCACTTTGGGAGGCTGAGGTGAGAGGATTGCCTGAGCCCATGGGTTCGAGACCAGCCTGGGTAACTTAGCAAGACCTCACCTCTACAATAAAGCAAAACATTAGCAAGGTGTGATGGCGCATGCCTGTAGTTCCAGCTATTTGGAAGGCTGAGGTGGAAGGATTTCATGAGCCCAGCAGGTTGACGCTGCGGTGGCTGGGAGCATGCTACTGCCCTCCAGTCTGGTTGACAGAGTGAGACTTCAACTCAAAAATAAAAAAGAAAGGGATTGGCAGTAGTGGGAAACTGCCAGGGGAGAGAGGGCACACCTCATCAACAAGGGCAACTGCATAGTGAATATCTGCATACCTAACTCTATACTGGACCCCACAAATTAAAAATACAAAAACAAACTTTTGTGTATGGTGACTTGGCAATAATTAAAATACTATCTTTATTTATTCCCTTCCATCCTTTTTTATTTTGGGGGGATACAGGGTCTGGCCCTATTATTCAGGCTGCAGTGCTGTGGTGTAACCATGGCTCACCGCAGCCCAAAACTCCTGGGCTCAGGTGGTCTTCCCAATTCAGCTTCCTAAGTAGCTGGGACTCCAGGCACATACCACCATGACTAGGAATTTTTAAATTTTTTTTGTAGAGACAACTTCTGGCCTTAAGTGATCCCCCTATATCAGCCTCCTAAAAGTGCTGTGATTGTGGCCATGAGACACTGTGCCCAGCTTACAGCATTTTTATGATACCAAAAAAAAAAAAAAAAAAAAAGAAAAAATCGAAAACAATTATCGAACCTCAACAGGAGACTGTATGAATTGCAATACACCTATACAAGACACTGAAGTGATTTTAAAAATTAAGGTAAAGCAGGTGCGGTGGCTCACGCCTACAATCCTAGCACTTTGGAAGGCCGAGGTGAGAGGATGCCTGAGCCCAGTGGTTGGAGACCAACCTGGGCAACTTGGCGAGACCCCATCTCTACAATAAATCAAAAAAATTAGCCCGGTGTGGTGACACGTGCCTGTAGCTGCAGTTACCTGGAAGACTGAGGCGGAAGGATCACCTGAGCCCAGCAGGTTGAGGCTGCAGTAGCCAGCCTGGGTGACAGAGTGAGACTACAACTCAAAAAAAAAAAAAAAAAATTAAGGTAGAGTATATTTTATTTGGACTGACAATGGAAAGTGCAAAAAAATCTACTTTTAGCAGAGTGTGGTGGCTCATGCCTGTAATCCTAGCACTTTGGGAAGCTGAGGTGGGAGGATTGCTTGACCCAGGAGTTTGAGACAAGCCTGGGCAATACAGTGAGATCTCGTCTCTACAAAAATAAAAAAATTAGCCGGGCATGATGGCACACAATTTTAGTCCCAGCTACTTGGGAGACTGAGGCAGAAGGATTGCCTAAGACTGTGCTAAACAGTGATCGTGCCACTACACTCCAGTCTGGGCAACAGAATGAGACCTCCTCCCCCACCAATCTACTTCTTAATTATAGCAAAAAAATCTGGACTAGATACTCAGAGAAAAAAATATCTGAACAAGTAAACACCAAAATTTATGGATCATGGAAGAATCTGCACTATATAATGTTGTATCACTTAATTTTTTTTTTTTTT
>NW_007245634.1:470700-473967 GCF_000164805.1 Carlito syrichta
CAGCCACTGCACTCCAGTCTGGGTGACAGAGTGAGACTCCAACTCAAAAAAAAAAAGTAGAGAAGGAAAACAGACAAATGTACATTTTAAATGCACTTATGATCTTAATACTTAAGTATGAGACTGTATTGTACCTTCTATTAGAACAATCCAGCATTAACCCTTTTACCAAGTATTGCTTTTCAACTTACATTAACAGACATGAGAAACCAGAATGACTGACTATAGATATAATGACGATTCACATTTTAGCCACACATACCTAAAGAAAGACTGAGTATTGCTCAAGGTACACAAAACTGTGAATCTAAAACGATACACTGTTTCATCATTTAAAGGATTATATCCATTTTAATGTTGGCAAGGACTGCAGAGAACTTCTAGGCAAACCCAGGCAAAGAAGAGTTAAGTCCAAAAAGTTGACATCCTACCCAAGATCATACAATCTATATGTGGCAGAGCAATGTTCTCAGGAAATCTTTTGGATGACTGGTAGGTACAGTTTTTAAAATGTCTCTCACTGACATTTCAACATGACAATCATCCTGAAATGGCAACCACTTAAGAGAATTGAATCTATTTCACAAAGAAAATAAATTCATGAAACATATACTATAACTTTCCTCCATTCCAACACGAAAATAATCTATGAACCCATCTGGTTTTTTTTTTGAGTCAGAGTCTCACTCTGTCACCAAGGCTGGAGTACAGTGGCACGCTCACACTCACCACAGCCTCGACCTACTGGGCTCAGGCCATCCTTCTGCCTCAGTCATCTAAGCAGCTGGAACTCTAGGAATATGCCACCGGCTAATTTTATGATTTACTGTAGAAATGAGGTCTTGTCATGCTGCTCAGGTTGGTCTCAAACTCCTGAGCTCAGGCAATCCTTTCACTTCCACCTCCCAAAGTGCTGGGATTATAGGTGTGAGCCACTAGGGCCGGCATCTTTTTTTAAACCTCCTTCAATATTTTTCTCTCCGGTAAAATGTGTCTCTATTGCTTTGCAAAGTTAACAGCCCAAGTGTGCTTCAGTTCCCATCACCTTGATGTCTCTCTTCAGATACCTCCCTCCCTTTCAGCCTTTCCTTCTCCATAGCTTCTTCCCCTTGGCTAATAAACATGCTCAATTTTCAACATTCCTGAGGGATCCTTTCTTGACATTGTTTCCCTATGAAGCTATCTGTTTCTCTTTACCTTCTTGAGAGAGTAGTCTCTATCTCATCACCACTCTACTGACACTGTTAAAGGCTAACAGTTGGCTAGGTGCAGTGGTTCACACCTGTAATGCCAGCACTTTGGGAGGCTGAGCTGAGAATTCCTGAGTCCAAGGGTTTGAGACCAGCCTGGGCAACTTGGTGAGATCTTGTCTCTACAATAAATCAAAGTGGCACTGATCAGTACCCATCCAACTTGACTTCTCTACAGCATTTGTTACTGATCATTATATACCAAACTGCAAACTAATTTTTCTTTGGCCTCCAGGTCACTATCATTCCTATGAGTATTCTAGTCACCCTTTGTATTTTTTCACTGGTTTCCCTGCCCTATGTTCACTATCAAATGTTGCTTACTGTATACCCTACTTAGGACATTTTTTTGTTAACTACTACAATGATGACTTTCAAGTTGATTTCTAAAGTTTAGACCACTCCCTGAGCTCTAAAGTCCAGCCACTTGCTACCTTATTACTGAAACATGACAGCTAATGCAAACTCAGTATGTTTTAGTATCCTCCTCATAAACCTACATCCTAATTCAGTTGATGGTGGCAATCACTCAGTTGTCCAACTGAGCAACATCTGGGTTATCTTTAAATCTCCCACATTCAACTGATCACCAAATATCAAGTACATATCATGACCAGGCGCGGTGGCTCACACCCATAATCCCAGAAATTTGGGAGGCTGAGGTGAGAGGACTGCCCGAGTCCACAGGTTTGAGACCAGCTTGGACAACTTTGCAAGACATCATCTCTACAATAAATCAAAAAATTAGCCGGACGTGGTGCTGTGAGCCTGTGGTTCCAACTACTTGGAAGGCTAAAGCAGAAGGATCGCCTGAGGCCAGCAGGTCGAGGCTGGGGTGGCCGTGGGTGACAAGAGTGAGAGTCCGACTCAAAAAACAAAAACAAAAAACAAATACACATCATATAAAATTCCCCTAAACTGCCTTCTCTGTCATCCCTACTGTCATTTCCTTACATTGAGGCTTCCATTAAGACAACAGCTCCATTAGAAGTCTTTCCATACTGAAATGCACCACGGTGTGTACCAAGCAAGATCCAACCCTGGCACAGAATATAAGTACCCTTCACAGCCCAACAGGTTACATTTCCATCTCTTCAGCTTCATTTATACTGTCCAAATCCTCTTCTTCTATAATCCTTCCTCTTTACCCTCTAAACACTTACCAGACTCTTCTAGGCAACATGTATTTTCCACCCTTTCATTTGCTCAGCTAATTAACAATGATTCCACTGTTGCGTCCACTCCAAAGGTTATCTCTGTGAATTGTGATCCTCCCCAAGAAGAACGGATAATTTAATCATTTAATTACAGACTGTGCTCCTACTTTGCTTAATATTTGTACTGTTACATGGTTTATCATTCTGTACTATTTTAACTATATGGGATTTTTTTTGTATTTTGAGTTGGAGTCTCATTCCGCCGCCCAGGCTAAAGTGCAGTGGCGTGCTCATGGCCACCAGAGCCTCGACCTGCTGGGCTAATGGTCCGCCCACCTCAGCCTTCCAAGTAAATGGAACCAAATGCATACGCCACCATGCCCTGCTATTTTTTTTTTTGGTGAGAAAGTAGGATTTATTAAGAAGACAGAAAAGCACCCAAGTGGGAGGTGGTCCAAAAGAGGACTGTCCTAATTTTTTGATTTATTACAGAAACGAGGTCTTACCATGTTGCTCAGGCTGGTCTCAAAGCCCTGAGCTCAGGCAATCCTCAATCCTCTCACGCCTCCCAAAGTGCTGGGATTACACACTTTTACACACACACACACACACACACAGCCACTGTGCCCAGTTTAACTATGTCTATGCATCATTTCTCCTAGTGCTCTTTGAGGATCCTGCTTCACTCACATTTTTTAAAATTTTTAAAATTTTTTTTATTTTTGAGTTGGAGTCTCACTCTGTCGCCCAGACTGGAGTGCAGTGGCCGCTCCCGGCCACCACAGCCTCGACCTGCTGGGCTCTGGCGATCCTTCTGCCTCAGCCTTCCAAGTAGCCGGAATTACAGGCATGCGCTACCA
>NW_007245634.1:473987-476524 GCF_000164805.1 Carlito syrichta
AGGCGGGTCTTGAACCCGCAGGCTCAGGCAATCCACTCACCTCAGCCTCCCAAAGGCGTGGGATTACAGGCTGAGCCACCGAGCCCGGCTTCACTCACATTTTTATTCTTTATGCATGAAATATATCTCTCACTCATCTGCCACTATTTTAATCCCCCTCACTCACTCATTTGCCATTATTTGAATATGTAAAGTACTAATATCACCCACTTGTCATGAAATAACCATTACTTCAACCAACTTACTGAGGGCCTATTGCGTGCCAGTCACTGTGATTAACAATGGGAATGAACAGGTAAACAAGACAGATGTTCTCATGGATCTCATGTTCTAACAAGGGAGACAAATATACAATGTAATGTTACACTGTGAAGAAAAACAGTAAAGCTAGAGTGGTTCACTATTTCAAAGAATTATCAGGGAAGGCCTTCTAAAAAAAGGTGATGTTTCATAAAGCCCTAAAGAAATTAAGGAACAGCCGGGCTCGGTGGCTCAGCCTGTAATCCCGCGCCTTTGGGAGGCTGAGGTGAGTGGATTGCCTGAGCCCAGGGGTTCGAGACCCGCCTGAACAGCGAGACCTCATCTCTACAATAAATCAAAAAATCAGCCGGGCGTGGTCGTTCCGGCTACTTGGAAGGCTGAGGCAGAAGGATCGCCGGAGTGGCCACCGCACTCCAGTCTGAGTGACAGAGTGAGACTCCAACTCCAAAAAAAAAAAAGAAATTAAGGAACCAAGTCGTATGCAAATTATCAGTGGGAAGGGTCTTCTAGGCAAAAGGAGAGCAAGTAGGAACAAGGAAAAACAGGATCTTGCTTGACATGTTCAAGAAACAATATGGCTATGGCACAGTAACTAAAGGAGAGTGGTAGGAAAAGAAGCCTTAACCCTATTTAGGTAAAATAACAGGAATAGTTGAAAAAGAGAGGCCCAGCCAGGCTCCTGGCTCAGCCTGTAATCCCATGCCTTTGGGAGGCTGAGGTGAGCAGATTGCCTGAGCCCGCGGGTTCGAGACCCGCCTGGGCAAGTGAGACCTCATCTCTACAATAAATAAAAAAAAATCAGCCAGCGTGGTAGCGCATGCCAGCTACTTGGAAGGCTGAGGTGTTAGGATCGCCTGAGCCCAGGCTGCAGTGGCTGTAAGCATACTACTGTACTCCAGCCTGGGTGACAGAGTGAGTGAGACTCCAACTCCAAAAAAAACAATAGAAAAAGAATGGTAGTTCTGACTGCATATGATTTCTGCCCTATAAACCCTAACACTCTAAGTTAACTAATATAGCATTATCTGACAGTGACAGTATGAGAAATTACCACAGGGGGCTGGGAACAGTGGCTCATGACTGTCATCCCAGCACTTTGAGAGGCTAAACTGGGAGGGCTGCTTGAGCCCAGGAGATTGAGATTAGGCTGGTTAACATAGTGAGACCTTGTCTCTACAAAAAATAGAAAAAATTAGCTGGGCTTCATGGCATTCACCTGTGGTCGCAGTTACTCAGGAGGTTGAGGCAGGATTGCTTGAGCCCAAAAGTTTTGAGGCTGAAGCGAGTCCCACTGCACTCCAACCTGGGGGAGAGAGTGAGACTCTGACTCAAAAGTAAATAAATAAATAAAAAGAAAAAAAATTACCATTTGATAAAGGAAGTGAGGTCAACAGTCACATCCTACTGATGATTCACCAGCCTCCATCTCCAGTCTTGCCACTAAACCCAACTTCAGCATGCTGTCCTGTGCAGCTCTAATACTTAGTTCTGCATCCTTCCCCTCCTCCCACCCTACATGCTAAGATGCACTGGCAGTTGCAGGCAGGACCTCTGATTCTTATTTAAATTTTTTTTCTTTTTTTTTGAGTTGGAGTCTCACTCTGTCACCCACACTGGAGTGCAGTGGCCGCTCCCGGCCACTGCAGCCTCGACCTGCTGGGCTCCAGTGATCCTTCCACCTCAGCCTTCTGAGTAGCCGGAATTACAGGCACGCGCTACCACGCCGGGCTGATTTTTTGATTTTATTGTAGAGATGAGGTCTCGCAGGCGGGTCTCGAACCCGCGGGTTCAGGCAATCCACTCACCTCAGCCTCCCAAAGGCGCGGGATTACAGGCTGAGCCACCAAGCCGGCTCTTATTTAAATTCTTAAAGGCTCGCCCAATGACTTATAATAGGTACTTCCTATCCATTCTGATGTACAGCACTACCATTATTGTTGTTGTTTTTTTCAATTACCTAAACTATAAAGTCTCGGCATTCATCTTATCTCATCCCTACCAGGAATCTAGTTGTAAAATCCTGTCCTTCATTACTCTGAAATCTCCCACTTCACCTTCTTCACCATTTCTATAGCTATCATTAAGCTAAGATTATGTATTTCCTAAATGATTTCTTTCCCTTCAAACTCTATCAGTGGCTCACACCTGTAATCCCAGCGGTTTGTGATGCAGAGGTGAGAAGACTGCCTGAGTCCACGGGTTTGTGATCATCCTGGGCAACTTGGCGAGAACTCATCTCTACAATAAAAAAAAAAAAAAAAATTATCTGGGCACGG
>NW_007245634.1:477036-493834 GCF_000164805.1 Carlito syrichta
TTGCGGAGCCCAGCAGGTCGAGGTTGTGGTGGCCAGGAGCGGCCACTGCACTCCAGTCTGGGCAACAGAGTGAGACTCCAACTCAAAAAAAAAAAAAAAAAAAAATCATGGATCAGCCGGGCTCGGTGGTTAAGCCTGTAATCCCGCACCTTTGGGAAGCTGAGGTGAGTGGATTCCCTGAGCCCGCGGGTTCGAGACCCGCCTGAGCAACTTGGTGAGACCTCATCTCTACAATAAATCAAAATGAGCCGGGCGTGGTAGCGCACGCCTGTAATTCCAGCTACTTGGAAGGCTAAGGCGGAAGGATCGCCGGAGCCCAGCAGGTTGAGGCTGCGGTGGCCAGAAGCAGCCACTGTACTCCAGTCTGGGTGACAAGAGTGAGACTCCAACTCAAAAAAAAAAAATTGTGGATCATAGATTTTAAATGACTTGTCCAATGTCCGATATTTAACTAAAATGAAGAAGCAGAGGCTTCTGAGGGTTTGAAATTCCATACCAAAGCCTTGTCCTCCTTACTCTGTCTAAGCACATAAGAAATGAATATGATCACTGAAAAACACTAAAGTACTGGATGTTCAGACATTAACTACAGCATGTTATGCATATCAAATATCTATTGAAAGAATGAATACACAGAGCTAACCCTGCAGTGCTTAAAATGCTTCAGTTGTTCAGTACAGCGTTCAGATAAATTCAAAATTACTAAAAAAAATCAAAGCCTTTGACACTGTGACTCCTAATCTGACTCCTACACCAGCCTAACAAATCTCTCCAAGTTTGAATGACACCAAATTATTTTAAAATGTTATTCTGACCAAGCATGACAGCTCACGCCTATAATCCCACCACATTGGGAAGCCAAGGTGAGTGGATTGCCTGAGCCCATGGGTTTGAGACCAGCCTGGGCAACTTGGCGAGACCTCATCTCTACTATAAACCAAAAAACTAGCCAGGCATGGTGGCGCGGGCCTGTATTTCCAGCTACTTGGAAGGCTGAGGCAGAAGGATTGCCTGTGCCCACCAGGTCGAGGCTGTGGTGGCCGGGAGGATACCAATGCACTCCAGCCTGGGCAACAGAGGGCACTAAGACTCCAATTCAAAAAAAAGTTATTCTAATAACTTGAAGGAAATCCACAATCACTATTACATTTAAGTAGGAGAGTGTCAAACAAAAAGATACCAAGGGTAAACCACGTTATCAATCTTTTAGGCCATATTAACTTAAAAGCTGCTTGTGAAATGTTGCATTTTGCGTTAAAAGGTATTACTGAAATAAACATTAAAATATAACTTCTAATGTTTCTTTCACCTTTCATAAGAAACTATATAATGTTAACTGAGTTTATGTTTGCCAGTCACGGTGGCTCATGCCTGTAATCCCAGTACTTCGGGAGGCAGAGGCGAGAGAACTGCCTGACCCTGTGGGTTTGAGACCAGCCTGGGCAACTTGGCAAGATGTCATCTCTACAATAAATCAAAAAATTAGCTGGGTGTGGTGGCGCACGCCTGTGGTTCCAGCTACTTGGAAGGCTGAGCTGGCCATGAGCAGTGTGCCACTGGACGACAGAGTGAGACTCCTACTAAAAAAAAAAGTTACTACCAACTTCCTAAAAGTTAACCTGCCAGCCTCGTGGCTCACACCTGTAATACTAGCACTTTGGGAGACAAGGGAGAAAGATTACCTGAGCATAGGGATTCAAGACTAGCCTGAGCAATTTGACGAGACCTCATCTCTACAATAAATAAAAAAAATCAGCCAGGCATGGTGGCATGAGCCTGTGGTTCCAGCTACTTGGAAGGCTGAGGCGGAAAGATCGCCTGAGACCAGCAGGTTGAGGCTGGCAGCCTGAGTGTTCCACTGCACTCCAGCCTGAGTAACAGTGAGATTTCGATTCAAAATTTTAAAAAGTTAACCTGTGTTTGTTATGCAAAATATGAATTAACAATAGGATCATTGTACAAATTAAATGACAAAATGTGAATCACATAGCACTATGCATAAAACACAGTGAGAGCTAGAACATATTGCTCTAATTGTTAACTGTTTGATTAACATAGATTAGAAAGGAAACTTTAACTTCTGGCTTATTCTCAGATCTCATTGTGACAATCTGTTAATAAGGTTACAAGTGATTCATTCACCATGAAGAACAGCAATTATTCATCTGCATTCTGGGGATATCCAGAAAGTGGGGTGGAGATAATATCTGAATGTGATCTGATCTTCATTTGTGCATAGTTGTCTTTGGGCACTTTGATCAATGGCTCATAATAGGTGATCAAGGATTTGAAGGAATACTGGAATGAATGAAAATGCCTAACCAAATAGCCTCGAAGTCTATCATAGGACTGAATCACCTACATTCCTCTTCCAGTAGCAATCACCCTGACCTAAGGATGACCTGAATTCTGATTTCAGCTTCCATCATTGGGCCGTATTCCAAGAATTCACCTAAAAGTGTAGCAACAATGGATGGGGTGCTCAGCTGAAGGTACATGGTGCCTATAGCAGTCCCAAAGCTGTATCTCAAAGCAGTATGCATTGGAGAACTATGCATCAATGTGTAGATTCCTTTCTGTCTTTTGTCTTTTAAAACATATTCCTTGATGCTACCTCAATTAACAACATTGTAACTCACCTGTTTTTTCAGTTATGTCTGAATCAGGAGTGTTTGCCCTGCTAACTTCCCCTTCAGCATTCTCCTCTTCAGCACTAAGAGAAATTGGTGAAGAAGGGCCAGGCTGGGAAGGCTGAGGGGCTGCTTCGGGAGCTTCCTCAATCTTATTCCTTTTCTCAAAGCGGAAACGGTCCAGGTTGAAAAGATT
Source organism: Carlito syrichta (assembly GCF_000164805.1). Taxonomy (NCBI): domain Eukaryota; kingdom Metazoa; phylum Chordata; class Mammalia; order Primates; family Tarsiidae; genus Carlito; species Carlito syrichta. The sequence continues at coordinate 479,863 of NW_007245634.1, forward strand.
CATATTGGTAGAAACCGCCACCCTAGGAGGTTGGGGGCTTTAAGTGAACTATCTGCAGGGGAAAATGAACAGGAAAAGAGGCCGTGAAAACAAATCCAATACAAAGCCACAGGAGTTCATTTCCAAGGCAATAAAGGACCCGCAAACATGCCAGTGGCTCAGGACTATGATGGCTGCGCTTCATTATTAGGCCAAGCCGATCAGAAGGTGAAGAGGGGTATCTTTTTAAGATTTCCACTGCTTCTCACTCCCTGTCGTCCGCCTCCCCCACCCACCCCCTCCTTTCTCAAACCACGAGCTGACCCTCGTGCAACCTCCTCTTACCCCAGCACGCGCAGGCACGTTCCCCAATGTAAACCCCCAGCGGGCCTCGCGCCCGCCCACAGAGAAAGGCTCCCAGGGCTACGGTGTCCCCTGCCTCGAGAAAGGACCTGCCAGGGCCCGCTCCTCGACACCGCGGGGACACAAAGGGGCCAAAGAAGGGGAGCGGCGGAGGCCGAGCTGGCGGGCACCCGCCCGGAAGTTGACGCGGCGCGATCCCAGCTGGGAGGAAGCTGATAGGATTAAGAGCACCCGGGAAGGCTCGGAGGCGGAGAGTGTGCGGGAGCATCTCTCTGAACACGCACTCATCCGCCGGTTCTCTTTCTCCCCCCGGTACTTACGGTCTCCTAGCTTCGGTGCGATGCAACAAAGGTGGAAAAGAAAAAAAAGGACTTCCTGGCGTGGGGCGACGGTAGCCCGGCTGGGCCCTTCCAAAACAGCACGGAGAACCCTTACGAGCGCGTAGTGATGACGCAACACGCAGCCTGAGCTGGTTTTTTTTTTTTTTCTTTTCCCTTCTTCTGCCCAGGCGACGCGCGAGCGGAAAGTGTCGAGGCGCGCGCGCACTGTTGTCATTGTGATTCGTACCCGCCTCTTTGCCTGGTTGTAAGGGCGAGATGGTTCTGCACCTTTGTCTTGTCTCTTCGGGCTTGCTAGAGAGTTGTTCAGCAGAACAATAGTCAATGGCACGATGACAATAAACAAGTCACGGTGTTATCTATTATAATTAGTATATATTTCCTATGTTGTAATCTGCAATGTTATTATGTAATATAATGGAGATAATATAATAATAATATTGTGCTACACGTTTAAAGTATATACTCTCAGCCGGGCTCGGTGGCTCAGCCTGTAATCCCGCGCCTTGGGAGGCTGAGGTGAGTGGATTTTCTGAGCCTGCGGGTTCGAGACCCGCCTGGGCAATTTGGTGAGACCTCATCTCTAACAATAAATAAAAAAATTAGCCGGGCGTGGTAGCACGCGCCTGTAGTTCCAGCTACTTGGAAGGCTGAGGCGCCGGAGCCCAGCAGGTGGAGGCTGCGGTGGCCGGGAGCGGCCACTGCACTCCAGTCAGGGTGACAGAGTGAGACTCCAACTAAAAAAAAAAAAAAAAATGTATAATCTCAATCCTAACAAGAAGCCTGTGTTTACAAAGTAAGGACAACGAGGACTGCAAATGTTAAATAGTTCATTAGTAAGGGGTAAAAACCCTGGGATGTTGAACTTCAAAGCGTTTAACTGACTTTCCACTTTTGGCTGGATTATTCTTACAGTGGATTATGATCATTAATTCACCTATCTTGATGGAAATATTACTGAAGAATATTTACTCCCTTTGTTCCAACATTAAACGTGCAAAATTGAGTTGCAATTTGATTTTCTGGTTGGTATTTACCTTGAAGAGGAATTGCTACAAATAATTATTCTGCCATATGTATTTGACCATTTAAAAATTAAATTAGCAGTCTGTTGTATAAATCAGTGTTCTGAATTGTATCTTTATAACACAAACCCATAGTATTACCAAATGTGGGCACTTTTTTTTTTTGAGTTGGAGTACCACTCTGTCGCCCAGGCTGGAGTGCACACTCACAGCCACCACAGCCAGTACCTGCTGACTCAGGAGATCCTGCTGACTCAGCCTTCCAAGTACTGGAACCACAGGCATGCGCCACCACACCCAGGCAATTTTTTTATTTATCATAGAGATGAGGTCTCATCAAGTTCCCCAGGCTGGTCTCGAACCCCTGGGCTCAGGCAGTCCTCTCACCTTGGCCTCCCAAAGTGCTGGCATTACAGGCTGAGCCACCGAGTCCAGCCCAAATGTGGGCACATTTATAAAATCAGAAGTCTGGGCCCATAAAATTCAGGGTCAAAGCCTGAATAATTGGGATTTCCTTTTACCTATCTTTGATATTCCATGAAATGCATTAGCATTATACATGCATATTAAATTATGTGCTCAAATAATATATTTGCAGATCAATAGTAAATTTTTTTTGGTAATGAAGACTATTGACTTTATATTTAAACACATTTGAGATTGAAAATGAACTAGCCGAATGACTTTGGACAAGTTGTATAAACTCTCCAAGTCTTAGTTTCATCATTCTTTAAATGTGATTAACAATAATATTGATATTATGTGGTAATTTTCTGCAGCAGTACCACCCATTGACATTTATATAGCTGGGGCAAAAGTGAAAATGGAGACCCACATGCCATATGTCTAAATATTTAAATATTATAAATATAACTAACAAAATGTAGAGTAAATATGTTCTTCCTATTTTGAAAATGAGCAGGGAAGCCAGGTTGAATTTAGAATTCCTATTGTGTCAGCATGTGGTTGAATCAAAGAGAATTGTTTGCATCATGTGCCTTGCCTTCCTGATGTCACCTTCTGCTCAGCTTGATACCATTAGGGCCTTGTGCTCAGGCACATGAATGCACAGCTCAAATGTCCAGTCTGACTCCCAACTAGGGTTGTCATATTTGTAAAAAGAAAAAAGGAGGGGCTGGGCGTGGTGACTCACGCCTATAATCCCAGCACTTTGAGAGGCTGAGGTGAGATGATTGCCTGAGCCTGTGAGTTGGAGACTAGCCTGGGCAACTTGGTGAGACCTCATCTCTACAATAAATTAAAAAATTAGCCAGGCATCATGGCGTGTGCCTGTAGTTCCAGCTGCTTGGAAGACTGAGGTAGAAGGATCACTTGAGTCTAGCAGGTCGAGGCTGCAGTGGCCAGGAGTGTGCCACTGCCCTCCAGCCTGGGTGACAGAGTAAGACTTCAACTCAAAAATAAAAATAAAAAAAAATAAAGCAATATGTTTTTATCTCTATTTCATGCATCTAGTGATTGGCTTAACTTCAGGCTACAATGCCTGCACATAGTGGAGGCTGAGTAAGTATTTATTGAGTGAGTGAATGATGTTAATAACTCGACAAATTGTCTAAGCATACAGATAACCACAAATAAAATATAAGCTGAATATCTTCCAAATGATACATGCCATGAAAGTGAAATAGGGACCGAGTGGTTAATTTACAGACACTAACACCAAAAGTACAAGTTATAAAAGGAGAGGTTTAAGCCGGGCTTGGTGGCTCAGCCTGTAATCCCACGCCTTTGGGAGGCTGAGGTGAGTGGATTGCCTGAGCCCGCGGGTTCGAGACCCGCCTGGGCAGCGAGACCTCATCTCTACAATAAATCAAAAAATCAGCTGGGCGTGGTAGCGCATGCCTGTAATTCCGGCTACTTGGAAGGCTGAGGCGGAAGGATCTCCGGAGCCCAGCAGGTAGAGGCTGCAGTGGCCGCTCCCGGTGACAGTCTGGGTGACAGTCTGGGTGACAGAGTGAGACTCCAACTCAAAAAAAAAGGAGAGGTTTATTAGCCAAGAGCCAGGCCGGTGGCCGCTTGCCTGCTGAACATAACAGTCCCACAACAAAGGGTCCCCATTAGCTATACGGGCTTGCTTAAATGGGGGAAAACCACATTGGGAATTTCCAAGTGGGCCAAACCGCAACATCCTGGAGGCCTAGGTACCTTTCAAGCAATGCTAGTGGGGTTCACAGAAGCAAAAAAAAAAAGCTGTTAAGCAGTTTAACCTAGCCAGCAGGTGCTGTTGGCCAGCTTCCAGGAAGGGAACTTTTTTTTTTTAACTGTGCAAAGGTTGAGTACATGCTTAGCCTAATTTTTAACATTGTAGATTTTTTTAAAGCCCCCTTCCGCAAAAGAACAACATAAACCAGAGTTTTAAAAAACTCTGAAAAGCGGTGACAAAACTCAAGAAAGAAAGAGAGGTAAAAGAAATAAAATTTTAGAAATGAAGATTAGGCTGGGCGTGGTTGCTCGTGCCTATAATCCCAGCACTTTGGGAGGCTGAGGTGAGAGGATTGCCTGAGCCCACGAGTTGGAGACCCACCAGGGCAAATCATCAAGACCTCATCTCTACAATAAATCAAGAAAAATTAGCCAAACATGAAGGTGCATGCTTGTAGTTCTAGCTACATGGAAGGCCAAAGTGGAAGGATCTCCTGAGCCCAGCAGGTTGAAGCTGTGGTGGCCATGAGCACGCCACTGCACTCCAGCTTGGGTGACAGCAAGACTCAAAAAAAAAAAAAAAAAAAAAAAAAAGAAAAGAAAAGGAATGAAGATTAAACTAGACATCACAGCTGGGTGCGGTGTCTCAAGCCTATAATCCCAACACTTTGGGAGGCCAAGATGAGAGGATTGCCTGAGCCCAGGGGTTCAAGACCAGCCTGGGCAACTTGGCAAGACTTCATCTCCACAATAAATCAAAAAATTAGCTGGGCATGATAGCATGCACCTGTGCTTCCAACTACTTGGGGGTTGAGGCAGAAGGATCACCTGAGCCCAGCAGGTCAAGACTGCGGTGGCCGTTAGCATGCCACTGCACTCCAGCCTGGGCAACAAAGTGAAACTCCAACTCAAAAAAAAGAAAGAAAGTAGACATAACAGACGGATGAACAAACCTAACAGTTAATGCCTTTAGAAAAATATAGTGTAAAATGAGGGAAACAACTTTAAAAATAAAAATAGAATCAGGGTATGGTGGTTTATGCCTGCAATCCTAACACTTTGTGAGGCAGAGGTGACAGGATTGCCTGAGCCTATGTGCTTGAGACCATCCTGGGCAACTTGGTGAGACTTCATCTCTACAATAAGTAAAAAAAATTAGCTAGGTGTAGTGGCACATGCCTGTAGTCCTAGCTACTTGGAAGACTGAGGCAGAAGGATTGCCTGAGCTCAGTAGGTCGAGGCTACAGTGTCCATGAGCATGTCACTGCTCTCCAGCCTGAGCAACAGACTGAGACTGCAACTTAAAAAAGAAGAAAAAATAGAAAAGCAAGCACATTTTAAGAGATAATAAAAGATAAGCAAAGGATCGGTGGCTCAGCCTGTAATCTCAGCACTTTGGGAGGCTGCAGTCAGTGGATTGCCTGAGCCCGTGAGTTTGAGACCAGCCTAGACAATTTGGTGAAACTTCATCTCTTCAATAAATAAAAAGTTAGCATGCATGGTAGTGCATGCCTGTAGTTCTGAGTACTTGGAAGACTGAGGTGGAAAGATTGCTGGAGACCAACAGGTTGATGTTGGGGTGGCTGTGAGTGTGCCACTGCACTCCAGCCTGGGCGACAGAGTGAGATTCCACCTAAAAAAAACGATAAGCAGCTGGGCTCCATGGCTCAGCCTGTAATACCGCACCTTGGGAGGCTGAGGTAAGTGGATTGCCTGAGCCCGCGGGTTCGAGACCCACCTCAGCAACTTGGTGAGATCTCATCTCTACAATAAATAAAAAAATTAGCCGGGCGTGGTAGCGCACGCCTGTAGTTCCAGCTACTTGGAAGGCGGAGGCGGAAGGATCGCCGGAGCCCAGCAGGTGGAGGCTGCGGTGGCTAGAAGCGGCCACTGCACTCCAGTCTGTGCGACAGAGTGAGACTCCAACTCAAAAAAAAAAAAAAAAGCAAAGAAGATCCAACATAGTTAAAATAGGAGTTGTTGCTAAAGAAAAAAGGTGAAAGTAATAACTAAAAACTATATTTCAAAAAACATTTCTTGAAAATTATAAAGATGTGAAACTACATATAGAAAGAATATATAATTTGTCTGAGAATATCAACACAGATGGCCAACACTAAGACATAGCTTATTAAAATTAAGACCCTGGCTGGGCACAGTGGCTCATACCTATAATCCCAGCACTTTGGGAAGCCAAGGTTAGAGGATTGCTTAAGCCCACAGGTTCAAGACCAGCCTGGGCAACTTGGTGAGCCCTCACCTCTACAATAAATAAAAAATTAGCTGGGCATGGTGGCACATGCCTGTAGTTCCAGCTACTTAGAAGGCTGAGGCAGAAGGATCACCTGAGTCCAGCAGGTTGAGGCTGTGGTTACTGTGAGGGTACCAATGGACTCCAGCCTGGGCGATGGAGTGAGACTCCAGCTACAAAAAAAAAAAAAAAAATTTAGACCCTAAGGGAAAAAAATTTTTTTCTTTTTTCTGAGTTAGAGTTTCACTCCGTCGCCCAGACAGGAGTGCAGTGGCCGCTTCCGGCCACCGCAGCCTGGACCCACTGGGCTCTGGCGATCCTTCCGCCTCAGCCTTCCGAGTAGCCGAAATTACAGGCATGCGCTACCACGCCCAGCTAATTTTCGATATATTGTAGAGATGAGGTCTCGCCAAGTTGCCCAGGCGGGTCTCGAACCCACGGGCTCAGGCAATCCACTCACCTCAGCCTCCCAAAGGCGCGGGATTACAGGCTGAGCCACCGAGCCTGGTTATAATTAGATCTTTTAACAGCAAATATTTATGCCAGATGACAACAGAGTACTGAATTTAAGATATTCCAAAAAATAGAATTAAAATTTAAAAAGATATTTAAGGGAATAAAATGTGATCCAAGGATTTTATATCAAGCAAAAATGCCATTTAAATACAAAGACACAAGCTGGGTGTGATGACTTACATTTGTAATTCCATTTTAAGAGGAAGAGGCAGGAGGATTGCTTTAACCCTGGGAGTTCAAGACCAGCATAGGCAACACAGTGAGACCTTGTCAATGTTTTAAGATTGAGACTCTGACTCAAAAAAGAAAAACTAACAAATAAAATGGGAAGAGAATGATAGGAACATATTCAAAAATTTGTTTAACTGTTTTTGGTAAAGGAGTTGGAATATGTATATTTAGTATTGTTATTCTGAGACTGATGTTTGTATGTTGTTGGGTAAAGCAAATGAATAATTATAAAATACTCATTCTATTATTATTTGTTTTCTTTTTTCTTTCTTTTTTTTTTCAGAATCAGGATTCTCAGAGTGGAAGAAAGGAGGTATAGATGTAATAGAGAGAGGTTAAAGAACAAATCCTAAAGTGCAAGTAAACTTGTGAGGTTTGCCACACACATACAATGTGTATTTTTTCCTATTGGTGTCTACTGAAAAGTCCTAGGAAGTGAATAACCCAAGAACCAAGTTTGTGATCTTGAAATATCATTTACCACTAATAGAAACTAGAACTTTTCGAGAAAAGGACAGATTATAATCTGCAATGGGAAATGAACAAGATGAGACTAAAATATCTTCCTAAACCAAAAAGCAAGGACATTATTATTATTATTATTATTTTGAGTTGGAGTCTCACTCTATTGCCCAGGCTGGAGTGTAGTGGCATGCTCCGGCCATCACAGCCTTGACCTGCTAAGTTCAGGTGATCCTTCTGCCTCAGCCTTCCAAGTAGCTGGCACTTCAGTCATGTGCCACCACACTCAGCTAATTTTTTTTTTTTTTTAGTTGGAGTCTCACTCTGTTGCCCAGACTGGAGTGCAGTGGCCGCTCCCAGTCACCTCAGCCTCGACCTGCTGGGCTCAGGCGATCATTCCGCCTCAGCCTTCCAAGTAGCTGGAACTACAGGTGCGCGCTACCATGCCCGGCTAATTTTTTGATTTATTGTAGAGATGAGGTCTTGCTGCCCAGGCAGGTCTCGAACCCGCGATCTCAGGCAATCCACTCACCTCAGCCTCCCAAGGCGCGGGATTACAGGCTGAGCCACCAAGCCGGGCTTAATTTTTTTTTTAAATTTATTGTAGAGACAAGATCTCACCAATTTGCCCAGGCTGGTCTTGAACCTGTGAGCTCAGGTTCTTACCTCCGCCTCCCAAATTGCTGGGATTACAGGCATGAGCCACTGCACCCAGCTCCGTGGTGTGTACTTATACCACTTTTTAAAAATCCAGTCAATCATTGATGGACACTTGGATTGATTCCATGACTTTGCTATTGTGAATAGTGCTACAATAACCATATTAGTGCAGGTGTCTTTTTAATATATTGATTTATTTTCCTTTGTTACATACTTCATAGTGGAATTGCTTGATCTGATGGCAGTTCAATTTTTGGTTCCTTGAGAAATCTTCTTACCGGTTTTCCATAAGGTTTGAGCTAACTTACATTCCTACCAACAGTGTGTAAACATTCCCTTTTCTTTTCATCTTCATTAACATCTGCTATTTTTGACTTTTTATTTATTTATTTTTTTTATTATAGAGATGAGGTCTCGCCTGCCCAGGCGGGTCTCGAACCTGCGGACTCAGGCAATCCACTCACCTCAGCCTCCCAAAGGTGCGGGATTACAGGCTGAGCCACCGAGCCTGGCTTATTTTTAACTTTTTAATAACAGCCATCCTGACTGGTATGAGATTGCATGTCATTGTCTTTATAATTTGCATTTCCCTGATGATTAGTGATGATAAGCATTTTTCTTTCTCTTTTCTTCTTATTTTTTGTTTTTTTGAGTTGAGGTCTCACTCTGTTGCTCATAATGGAGTGCAGTGGCACACTCACAGTCACAGCAGCTGAGGCTCAGGTGATCCTTCTGCCTCAGCCTTCCAAATAGCTGGAACTACAGGCACGCGCTATCATGCCTGGCTTACTTTTTGATTTATTGTAGAGATGAGGTTTCACCAAGTTGCCCAGGTTGGCCTCGAACCCCTGAGCTTAGGCAATCCTCTTGCCTCAGTACAGGCTTGAGCCACTGCACCCAGACATGCTGAGCAGTTTTCATATGCTTATTGCCCCCTTGTATGTCTTCTTTTAAGTGTTCGTGTCCTTTGCCCATTTTTAAGCAAGGTTATTTATTTTTTCTTGATTTATTTAAGTTATTTATAGATTCTGGATATTAGTTCTTTGTCAGATGCATAGTTTACAAATATTTTCTCTGTTTACTTAGTTGATGATTTCTTTTACTGTGCAGAAGATTTTTGGTATGATTGTCCACTTTTTTTTTTTCAGTTGAAGTCTCACTCTATCACCCAGGCTAGGATGCAATGGCATGATCTTGGCCACCACAGCCTTGACCTGCTGGGCTCAGATGATCCCTCCGCCTCAGCCTTCCAAGTAGCCGGGACTACATGCACACACAACCACGTCTGGCTAATTTTTTACATTTATTGTAGAGATGAAGTCTCACCATGTTGCCCAAGCTGGGCTCAAACGCCTGAACTCAGTCAATCCTCTTGGCTTCTCAAAATGCTGCAATTACAGTTGTGAACCAATGGGCCTGGCTGTTCCACTTATTTATTTTTTGTTTTTGTTTTATTTGTTAGTCATAAGTTCTTTTCCTAGGCCAATATCCAGAAGAGTATTTATTCTAGGTTTTCTTCTGGGATTATTATAGTTTCAGGTGTTACATTGAAGTCTTTATCTTGAGTTAATTTTTGTATATGGTGAGAGGTAGGGATCTAGTTTCATTCTTCTGCATGTGGCTAGCCAGTTTTCCCAGCACTGCTTATTGAACAGAATGTTTATTTTTATTGTTTATTTTTATTGACTTTGTCAGAGATAAGTTGGTTGCAGGTATGTGGCTGGGTTCTCTGTTCTACTCCATTGGTCTGTGTGTCTATTTTTATACCAATACCATACTTTTTTCGTTACTGTGGCCTTGTAGTATAGTTTGAAGTTAGGCTATGTGATGCCGGTGGCTTTGTTTGCTTTGACTAGGATTGCTTTGACTATTTGGGCTCTTTTTCAGTTCCATATGAATTTAAATTTTTTTTTTAATTCTGTGAAAAAAATGATGTTGGTATGATAGGAACTGTGTTGAAACTGTAGCTTTCTTTGGGCATTATAGTCATTTTAATAATATTTAGTCTTCTATTGATGAGCAGGATGTTTTTAAGTTTGTGTTATTTATGATTTCTTTCATCAGTGTTTTGTAGTTGTCCTTATAGAGGTCTTTCACCTTGATGATTAAATGTGTTCCTAGGTGTTTTTTTTTTTGGTTTTTGTTTTTGTAGCTATTATAAATGGGATTCAGTTTTTTATTTGGCTCTCAGCTTGAGTGTTAGTATAGGAATGCATTTGTTTTGTATATTACTTTTGTATCCCGAAACTTTACTGAAGTCGTTTATTAGGCCTAGGAGTCTTTTGGAAGAATCTCTGGGATTTTCTGGGTATAAGATTGTGTCAGTAGTGAACAAAGATAATTTGACTTCTTCCTTGCCGATTTGGATGATTTTTTTTTTCTTGCCAGATTGCTCTGGTTTGGTCTTTTAGTATGATATTGAATAGGAGTGGTGAGAGTGGACATCCTTGTCTTGTTCCAGTTCTTATGGGGAATGTTTTCAAATTTTTCCCATTCAGTATGGTGTTAGCTATGAATTTGTCATCAAGCATGTTTAATTCTATGTGTTCCTAAGGATATTTTTAAAAACCTGGTTGACTTTGAAGGATGAAAGGAAGATAATTCATTGTCATGAAAACTGGTAAATAGATGTCTTTACTCTATGAAGACTTCTGGTAGGTAACTGAAGAATAGAGGAGGAAAAGTGTCTTTTTATACAAGTATTCCAACAAGTAAATGAGAACAGAATTATAACATTTGAATTACTTAGCAAGACTGGCTCACATTCATGATCTACAAAATCATGAAATACAACAAAATGGCTCTTCTAAGTTACGAAATATTATGAGTAATTTGTTTGGCAGTATGAGATAATTGGTACATATTCAATAATTTCTACATTTTTGTCTTGACTGTACCGATTCTTCCAGTTAGAATTATAATGTTTCCCCTCTTCTATCTTAAAATTCTTATAGTCCAAAACTGCTTAGAAATTTTTTTTTTTGAGTTGGAGTCTCACTCTGTCACCCAGACTGGAGTGTGGTAGCCGCTCCCGGCCACTGCAGCCTCGACCTGCTGGGCTCCAGCGGTCCTTCCGCCTCAGCCTTCCGAGTAGCTGGAACTACAGGCGCGTGCTACCATGCCCAGCTAATTTTTGATTTATTGTAGCGATGAGGTCTCGCCAAGTTGCCCAGGTGGGTCTCGAACCCGTGGGCTCAGGCAATCCACTCACCTCAACCTCCCAAAGTGCTGGGATTACAGGCTGAGCCACCAAGCCCGGCTCAAAAATAATCTTTTAATAGACTTTGTGTTCTCACATTTTCTCTCTGCCTTCATTGCCAGAAGAATTATTTCCCAAAGTAGTGTCTAATTCCTCTTTCTCAGGAGTATAAAGGAGATTAAAAGCACCTCTTTGACAGGCATGGTGGCTCATGCCTGTAATCCCAGCACTTTGGGAGGTGGAGGTGAGAGTATTGCCTGAGCCCAGGGGTTCCAGACCAGCCTGGGCAACTTGGGGCGAACTTGTCTCTACAATAAATAAAAAAATTAGCTAGGTGTGGTGGCGCATTCCTGTAGTTCCAGCTACTTGGAAGGCTGAGGTGGAAGGATCACCTGAGCCCAGAAGGTTGAGGCTGCAGTGGCCATGAGAATGCCACTGCACTCCAACCTGGGCGACAGAGTGAGATTCCAAGTCAAAAAAAAAAAAAAAAAAAGATAAAGCTCCTAGAATGTAGATCATAAAATAGAATTTTGTCAGCAGGACAACTAAAATGTGGTCAGAACAAATTACTCCTACGGGGATAGATTTACTCCTTAAATTAAAATAAATACTTTTAGCCGGGCTCCGTGGCTCAGCCTGTAATCCCGCGCCTTTGGGAGGCTGAGGTGAATGGATTGCCTGAGCCCGCGGGTTCAAGACCCCCCTGGGCAGCGAGACCTCATCTCTACAATAAATCAAAAAATCAGACAGGCGTGGTAGCGCATGCCTGTAATTCTGGCTACTTGGAAGGCTGAGGCGGAAGGATCTCCGGAGCCCAGCAGGTTGAGGCTGCGGTGGCCGGAAGCGACCACTGCACTCCAGTCTGGGTGACAGAGTGAGTCTCCAACTCAAAAAATAAAAAATAAAAATAAAATAAAATAAATACTTTTGTATGGTTGTCAAAATCCTTTTAATACCTGTTAGTTTTGAAATGGGCTCAGTAAATATGTTTGACAGAATCTTCAGATTTCTAAGAGAAAAGAGTGTGGGAATTTTATTTTATGTCTTTTTGTTTTATATTAATAAAAATAAAACCATGAGGTAATTCAAAGAAGGAGCAGCCTTTCCAAATTTGAACTGGGTTGATTAAGAAACAAAACAAAAAAACTGAATCAGAGATTAAAAATGAAATTTGCAAACCTGGATCCCTTCTTAACTTGATATCTTAGAAATGCAAACCACACCTGGTTAGTAATGGAAACTTGTGTAGACTAATCTTACCTCCCACAGGCAAAAATAAAATGGAAAAAAGCAAGATACCAAATCATATAACTAAAAAAATATTTCTTCCTTGGCAACAAGAAATCAAGCCAAATATTTCCAATTTGAAAGCAAATACTTACTTTACTTAAGTAGTGTTTCTTAATTTGGGAAGTTAAATCTAATTTTTTAAAAACCATGGAATTTCTTCCAAAAAACTGCATATACACATGACACATAGTATATAATTTCAGCAGTCTCATGAATCCCTAGTACTCTGAGCCCTTCACATGTAGAAATTCTGACAAAGAGGTCCTCAGTTGTCATAACTCAGGTAAAATTCTTGGTGATTCCATTCCTGTATGTGCCTAAAAACTTAAAACCTTCAGTAACTATCATTATCAATTTAGAAAACTGAAAATTTTGAAAACTTTTCACCCTTTTTATAACTATCTGTCATATTTTGCTACCATAATTCATTGCTGAAAAAATCTAGGATTTTAATTATAAAGAAATAACATGATGCTTAATTTTTTAGTAACTTCACATTAAAGAACAGATTCCATGTTGTATCTTTTCCTGACTTGACTTTTTATTTTGAGTCAGGGTCTCACTCTGTCACCCAGGCTGGATGGAGTGCAACGGCATGATTGTGTCTCACCGCAGCTCCAACCTCTTGGGCTGAGCCTTCTGAGTAGCTGGGACTATAGGCACATGTTACCACACCTGGCTACTTTTTAAATTTTATTTATTTATTTATTTATTTTACAGATGAGGTCTTGCTATGTTGCCCAGGCTGGTCTTGAGCTCCTGGATTCAAGAGATTCTCCCGCCTAGGCTTCCCAAAAGGTTGGGATTACAGGTGTGAGCCACCGCACCTAGTTCCTTATTTGTTTTTTTAACACTATTTTTTCCCTTTCTTTTGTCCATTCATCAATATCTTAAATTGTCTTGATACTCATAAATATATACACAAAAGATCTTACATTTTTCTCCTAGAGTTCTTGAAATTCAGTCTCCTTATCACATTGTATAGTCACCATTTGGTTGTACACATCCACAGTGTCAGGATGGTATTTGATACTTTGAATCATTAAACTCATAGATTTAAGTCCAAATTTTTATCATGTATTTATTTAGAGTACCTTACCTTTGTTATAATAATTCTTATCTTGAAAATTATCCTCCCTGGGCACAGTAGCTCATGTCTGTAATCCCAACACTCTGAGAGGCGGGTGTGAGAGGATTACCTGAGCTCAGGGGCTTGAGACTAGCCTGGGCAACATGGCAAGACCCTGTCTCTACAATAAATTTTTTAAAAACTTACCTGGTGTGGTGGCACATGCCTGTGGTTCCAGCAACTTGGAAGGGTGAGGCTGAAGGATCATCTGAGCCCAGCAGGTTGAGGCTGTGGTGGCGTGCCACTGCATGCCAGCCTGGGTAACAGTGTACCTGGAGAGGACAGGAGGAGAGGAGAGGCGAGAGGAGAGGGGAGGGGAGGGGAGGAGAGGGGAGGGGAGGAGAGCCCAGCAGGTTGAGGCTGCGGGGG
>NW_007245634.1:493892-497234 GCF_000164805.1 Carlito syrichta
AAAAAAAAAAAAAAAAAAAGAAAAGAAAATTATCCTCTTACATGTGCCATTATGCAAATGTATGCTGCACAATGTATTTAACTCCAACAGAACTATCATAATCACCCTAATCTGGTACATATATCTTTTTTTGTTTTGAAATGGTTTTAGGCTGGGTGCAGTGGCTCAGCCTGTAATCCCAGTACTTTGGGAGGTCGAAGCAAGAGGATTGCCTGAGCCCGGAGGTTTGTGTGCATCTGTAGTTCTAGCTACTGGGAAGGCTGAGGCAGAAAGATTGTCTAAGCCCAGCAGGTGGAGGCTGCAATGGACAGGAGTGTGCCACTGTACTCCAGCGGGAGTGACAGAGTGAGATTCTGACTCAAAAAAAAAAAAGAAAAGAAAAGAAAAGAAAAAAGAAATGGTCTTTACACAAAGATTCCCCAAAAAAAATTACTTCTTTTTTTTTTTTTTCAAGTTGGAGTCTCACTCTGTCGCCCAGACTGGAGTGCAGTGGCCGCTCCCAGTCACCACAGCCGACCTGCTGGGCTCTGGCATCCTTCCGCTCAGCCTTCCGAGTAGCCGGAACTACAGGCATGTGCTACCAAGCCCGGCTAATTTTTTTTTTTTTGATTTATTGTAGAGATGAGGTCTCGTCTACCCAGGCGGGTCTCGGACCCACGGGCTCAGGCAATCCACTCACCTCAGCCTCCCAAAGGCGTGGGATTACAGGCTGAGCCACCGAGCCCGGCTAAAAAAAATTATTTCTTTAAACCATTTCAAATTCCATAAACATTAAGCATAATTCAAAATTCTTCTTACTGCCATATCTACTTAAATGTAATCAGTCAGGCTCCGTGGCTCAGCCTGTAATCCCGCGCTTTGGGAGGCCCAGGTGAATGGATTGCCTGAGCCCGCCGGTTCGAGACCTGCCTGGGCAATTTGGCGAGACCTCATCTCTACAATAAATCAAAAAATGAGCCTGGCGTGGTAGTCCGCACCTGTAGTTCCAGCTACTTAGAAGGCTGAGGCGGAAGGATGACCTGAGCCCAGCAGGTTGAGGCTACGGTGAGTGTGTCACTGCCCTCCAGCCTGGGCAACAGAGATTCGTACTCACAAAAAGAAGAAGAAGAAGAAGGCTGCAATTTATATAATTTATATTTATATATTTGAGTCGGACTGTTTCATTCTATCACCCATGCTGGAATGCAGTGGCATGCTCATGGTCACTGCTGGGGGCCTCTTAGGATTTTGGTGGAAGAAACCTGATTGGAAGTGACACCTGAGTCATGAAGGATGAGTAGAGGGAAATCAATAAAGAAGGTTAAATGGAGGTGAAAAGAGGGGAGGCTGAAACCTGAAGAGGTTATGTAAATGAGTTGGTTCTGAATCCTCAGGACAGGGGAGAATAAAAGTAGTTTTTGTTTATATTTATTTTATCATTGTTATTATTATTTTTTGAGTTGGAGTCTCACTCTGCCACCCAGGCTGGAGTGCAGTGGTTCACGCAACTTCGAAACTACAAGGCCCAGGCAATCCTTCCGCTTCAGACGTCCAAGTAGTAGCTGAAACTGCAGATGTGCACCACCACGCCTGAATAACAATAGTTTTTAGGCAGTTATAGTTAAGTTGACTCAAGTTGTGCAAACATTGAGTTGGAATGCAGCAAGACTGAAGCCCTCTTTTTTTATCTGGAAAAGGAGAGCTAATAAATGTAGAGGTGAATGATTAAATTGGCAAATCAATGCTTTGCAGCTTTGAAATAATAATTTGGGCAAGAATCAAAATGATTGTTGAAAGTATAGGAACAGGATTGTCACAAGAAGGTCTTTACACAAGAAGGATATTACACATACAGACCTCACACAGTTCAAGCAAATGACTATTGGGCATATTTTTCTCTGAGCCCTGGATGTTACTGTAAAACACAGCTAATACTTAGATAAATACTTATAATAAACTTCAGGAAAGCAGGAATTGTGCTGTTTCCCAGGTGCTACTATGATATCTGTGTATCTAATAAGTGTTTACGAAGTATATGTTGATTTAACCATTGCATCTCTAAATTTTACCGTGTCCACCCTTTTTTCTTCCAATAGAGAAGCTTATGCTGTGACCAGTTACAGCAACGTTACTGATTTGTCTATGTCCAAGATAAGAATTCAGGATAAAAATAATGGAACATACTAAGTTGATAAAGAGTATATATAATTTCATTTGATTCTAACTATAATCATGAGAATATCATTTCTATATGTTATAACTGAAGAAATAGACTCTTGGAAAAATTCAATGCCAGTGAGTTAGCCAGGTTTTGGCTGATATGAAGAAGACTGAAGACTGGAACACCAACATAAACATTTCCAACTGCCCCACAGGTGCTGTAGAAAATACTGGATTTAAGCCGGGCTCGGTGGCTCAGCCTGTAATCCCGCGCCTTTGGGAGGCTGAGGTGAGTGGGTTGCCTGACCCCGCGGGTTCGAGACCCGCCTGGGCAAGCGAGACCTCATCTCTACAATAAATCAAAAAAATCAGCCGGGCGTGGTAGCGCATGCCTGTAATTTCGGCTACTCAGAAGGCTGAGGCAGAAGGATCACTGGAGCCCAGCAGGTCGAGGCTGCGGTGGCCAGGAGCGGCCACTGCACTCCAGTCTGGGCGACTGAGTAGGACTCCAACTCAAAAAAAAAAAAGAAAATACTGGATTTAAGGCCGGACTTTGTGGCTCAGCCTGTAATCCTAGCACTTTGGGAGGCCGAGACGAGTGAATGATCTGAGCCCACAAGTTCGAGACCAGCCTGGGTAACTTGGCCAGACCTCGTCTATACAATAAATCAAAAATTAGCTGGGCATAGTAGCACACACCTGTAGTTCCAGCTACGTGGAAGACTGAGGCAGAAGAATCGCAGGAGCCTAGGAGACCGATGGTGGGGTGGCCGTGAGTGTGCCACTGCGCTCCAGCCTGGGTGAGGGAGTAAGACTTTAACTCAAAAAAAAAAGAAAAAAGAAAAGAAAATACTGAACTTAAAAATTGAACAAGAACACTGGGCGCTGTGGCTCACATCTATAATCCCAGCACTTTTGGAGGCCAAGGTGAGAGGATTGCCTGAGCCCGGGGTTCAAGACCAGCCTGGGCAATTTGGCGAATACTCATCTCTACAATAAATAAAAAATTAGCCGGGCGTGGTGGCATGTGCCTGTGGTTTCAGCTACTTGGAAGGCTGAGGCAGAAGGATCACGTGAGCCCAGCAGGTTGAGGCTGCAGTGGCCGTGAGCATGCCACTGCACTCCTGCCTGGACAGTGGAGTTAGACTCTTGACTCAAAAAAAAAAATTGAGCCGGGCTCGGTGGCTCAGCCTGTAATCCTGC
>NW_007245634.1:497505-504352 GCF_000164805.1 Carlito syrichta
CTCCAGTCTGGGCGACAGAGTGAGACTCCAACTCAAAAAAAAAAAAAAAAAATTAAACAACAAGAAATGAAACAACTATGAATTTTATGTGATGTGAGACATTGTTCCAGGTGGTGTACCATGACATGCTACACAGGCTTCAAGATTTGCTTTTATTTTAGGCTTGTGGTTCTTCTGACCAAAGATTGAAATTCATGAGAGGTGAGGATGTGTATCCATGCATGGATACACACCACTTTTCACAGGTGATTAAATGTAGTAAACATTCAAATATATGCCCCATAACAAAACAAAAAAAATTTTTTGAGTTGGAGTCTCAGTGCTGGGCTCCGCGATCTTTCCGCCTCAGCCTTCCAAGTAGCTGGAACTACAGGCGCATGCTACCACGCCCAGCTGATTTTTGATTTATTGTAGAGATGAGGTCTCGCCAAGTTGCCCAGGCAGATCTCGAACCCGCGGGCTCAGGCAATCCACTCGCATCGGCCTCCCAAAATGCTGGGATTACAGGCTGAGCCACCGAGCCCGGCCCCTAGGATAAATTTAAACCGAAGTCTTAGGCTTAAAGTTGTCTTAGGACATCACATAAAATTCAGATTTTTCATTTCTTCATTTCTTCTTGTTCAATTTTTACACCCAGCATTTTTTTTTTTTTTTGAGTTAGAGTCTCTCTCTCTCTCTCTTTTTTTTTTTTTTGATTTGGAGTCTCACTCTGTCACCCAGACTGGAGGGCAGTGGCACGCTCCTGGCTACCTCATCCTTCACCTGCTGGGCTCAGGTGATCCTTCTGCCTCAGCCTTCCAAGAAGCCGGAACTACAGGCACGCACCACCATGCCCGGTTAATTTTTTTTTATTTATTGTAGAATGAGGTCTGACCAAGTTGCCCAGACTGGTCTCCAAGGCAATTCTCTCACCTCCGCCTCCCAAAGTACATGGATTACAGGCATAAGCCACTGCGCCCGATCTTGATAGGCATTGACAAGTAATGTTCTACTTAGGGAAATTAAATTGAATAATTTAGGGAACTTCTAGAAGTGCCTCTGTCCAGAAATTTCACTAGCTTACCTAAAATGTCCACCATTAGCTGAGTGTGCCACTGGATGACAGTGAGACTCGTACTCTAAATAAATAAATAAAATGCCCACTTTTTTTTTTGACTTGAAGTCTCACTCTGTTACCCAAGGCTGGAGTGCAGTGGCATGCTCATGGCCACCACAGCCTTGACCTGCTGGGCTTAGGTGACCCTTCCACCTCAGCCTTCCAAGCAGCTGGGACTACAGGTGTGAATTATCACACCTGGCTAATATTTTGATTTATTGTAGAAATGAGGTCTTGCCAAGTTGCCCAGGCTGGTCTTGAACCTGTGGGCTCAGGTAATCCTCTAATTTTGGCCTCCTAAAGTGCTGGGATTATAGGCGTGCCACTGAGCCTAGCACCCACCATTAAAGTTCTGTTTGCACTAAGCATTGCCTTGGTTTCAGATGTTACTTTAAAAAAATAAGCACACCTGAGAGGGAAATTAAGTCTCAGGTGTATGCTTTATTGTGACTTGCATTCATTCTGTTTATTCTCTTCTATATAGTTTTTTACAAATGTGTAGTAAGCTATAATTTACATACAATAAAATTCATTCTGGGTGTAAAGTTTGAAAACATACATGACCATGCAACCACCACCACCACTGAGTTATATCACCCCCAAAATCTCCTCTTGCCTTCTTATTTTCAGTTTTCTCTCCTTCCCAAATGCTTGCTAGCCACTGATTTGATTTCTGTTTCAATAGATTGATAGATTGATTGAGATGAAGCCTTGCTATGTTGTCCAGGCTGGAGTGCAGGTGCAATCAGTCATAGTTTACTGCAGCCTCAAACTCCTGGGCTCAAATGATTCTCCCACTCAGCCTCCTAAGTATCTGGGATTACTTGAACACACCATTGTGCCCAGCCTCAACCTTCTGGGCTCAGGCAATCCACTCACCTCAGCCTCCCAAAGTCATGGGATTACAGGCTGAGCCACCGAGCCCGGCTTGCAATTTTATGTTTTATACACTAGTCATAATACTTGGTATTGGGAATATAGAAACAATAATATCTAGTCCTGTTGCTGTCAAGTGATGAAGACAGACTTGCCAACAAAATAATACCACAGGGTAAATTCTATTATAAAAATACTTTGGTAACACAGAATGCTCACAGCTAGCTTCGTGTGTACTGAGAAATGCTTCATTAAGGAGATGGCAGTTGAGCTGGATTCTGAAAGTGTAAGTTGGAATAGAGCAAACAACACAGGTGGGATAAGACTTTCCTTCTGGAAGCACATCTGCACATAAGCACTTAGGAAAGGTTCCATATCTTCTGAAAAGGAGGTGACGACGAGTGAAATATATCTGTTCAAGGTATAAGTAATAAATGGTTAACATTCTAGTCCTAGGTCGAGTGCGGTGGCTCACGCGTGTAATCCCAGACTTTGGGAAGCAGAGGTGAGGGGATTGCCTGAGCCTGTGGATTAGAGACCAACCTGGGCAACATGACAAGACTTTGTCCCTACAATAAATCAAAAAATTAGCTGGGCATGGTGGTGCACGCCTGTAGTTCCAGCTACTTGGAAGGCTGAGGCGGAAGGATCATCTGAGACCAACAGGTTGAGACTGCGGTGGCTGTGAGCGTGTCACTGCACTCCAGCCTGGGTGACAGAGTGAGACTCTGACTCCAAACAAACAAACAAATATTCTAGTCCTCATGTGTTTTCTCCTTCAACTTTTAGCTTCCAGGCCTCATTTCCTGTGTGCCTAAGCTAAAGAAATAAGCTGTTATTGACCAGGTATAGTGACTCATGGCTGTAATCCCAGTGCTTTGGGAGGCTGAGGCAGGAGAATTGCTTGAGTCCAGGGGTTTGAAACAGCCTAGGCAACATAGTGAGACCTCATCCCTGCAAAAAATTTTTAAAAATTTAGCCAGGAGTAGTGACGGATTCTTGTAGTCCCTGCTACCTCTGGAGGCTGAAGCAGGAGGATCACCTGAGCCCAGGAGGTTGAGGCTGTGATGTGCCTTGACAGTGCCAGTGCCGCCTGGGTGACAGAATGAGACTGTGACTCACACGCACACACCACACACACAAATAATAAATAAATACAGTGTACATAAAAAGAAATAATCTCTCATTAACACTTCAGTAGCTTCTTCTAACATGCATCTTTGCAGTTTAAATTAGATTTTTAATTACATAATGAAAGGCTTCAGTTTGAATCATAAGCAAACCAGTGAGGAGGTTAATTGAATTTGAAGTATTGACAAATAGATAAGTAAACTGTTTTTGTATGGGGGAAAATGTCTTGGTTCCTCTCCAGTCTCATATTAGTCATTGCTTTCCCACTCCAACTCCAGTCATCCTGAGCACACCACTCTCTTTCCCTTCCTAATCTTTACACATGCTGTTCTCTTGCCCTGAAACACTTTTCCTTGCATTTTGGTGATATCTCCAGCCACTTCATCTAGCTTGCTGTCTTTCATGCTCTTCTTCAACCATTCTCAGTGCTCTTAGAGCATACAATTTTTTCCTATCATATGCTATTATCATTATGTGTCATAACTGCTTATGTAGTTCTCTGTCACTCCTCTTAGCTCTGTGACAGCCTATTGAAACGCTCTTCAGGCCGGGCTCGGTGGCTCAGCCTGTAATCCTGCACTTTAGGAGGTTGAGGTGAGTGGATTGCCTGAGCCCGCGGGTTCGAGACCCGCCTGGGCAACTTGGCGAGACCTCATCTCTACAATAAATCAAAAATCAGCCGGGCATGGTAGTACGTGCCTGTAGTTCCAGCTACTCGGAAGGCTGAGGCGGAAGGATTGCTGGAGCCCAGCAGGTCGAGACAGCAGTGGCTGGAAGTGGCCACTGCACTCCAGTCTGGGCAACAGAGTGAGACTCCAACTCAAAAAGAAAGAAAGAAAGGAAGGAAGGAAGGAAGGAAGGAAGGAAGGAAGGAAGGAAGGAAGAAAGAAAGAAAGAAATGTTCTTCAAAGACCAGGCACAGTGACTCATGAAAGGCCCTAGCCAGCCACGACGAGGAACCCGCCCCCTCCAAAGGTTAAGCCTAGGTGTGGCCCCCACCTAAAATGGCGCTCCTGCCTAAGAAGGCGCCCGGACAAACTAACGTGGAGGCTCGGACAAGGCTTTCCGGGTTCTTCTTTCACAACAAAGCCCACCGTTCCTGCACCCGCGAAAGCCCCTGCCAATCCCAGAAATACCTCACCTGCCAAACAATAGGTAACGGACAGGTCGCTTTAAATTTCTATAAAACCTGCTACACCCCTGCCTCCATGCTGCAATCTGATTCTCAGGTTCTGTAGCCACCGCGCTCATCCCCATTAAATCTCTTGGCCTTAAAGGGTGTTGAGTCTCACTGCGCGCCACCGTCTTTCAACTCATACCTGTAATCCCAGCACTTTTTTTTTTTGAGTTGGAGTCTCACTGTCACCCAGGCTGGAGTGTAGGGGCACGCTAATGGCCACTACAGTCTCAACTTGCTGGGTTCAGGCGATCCTTTCTTGTAAGCCTTCCAAATAGCTAGAACTACAGGTGCGTGTCACCATACTTGGATAATTTTTTGATTTATTGTAGAGACAAGGTCTTGCCAAGTTGAGCAAACTGGTTTTGAACCCCAGGGCTCAGACAATCCTCTTGCTTCGGCCTCCCAGAGTGCTTGGATTACAGGAGTGAGCCACTGTGCCCGGCAATGCCAGTACTTTTAGGAGGCCAAGGTGGGAGGATAGCTTGGGGCCAGGAGTTTGAGACCAGCCTGGGCAACATAACAAGGCCCCTTCTTAAAAGAAGAAAAAAGGCCAGGCATGGTACATAATCCCATATCTATTTTTGAAATATTCAACCTACATAAGCTATTTAAATGTACTTATCCATTTGATGAAGGATTTCATAAGTGAGGGGGAAAAATCATTATTCCAGCAATGATTTGCCATTACAAGCCTGAACTGCCACAGGCACCCAGCTACCCAAAATCTATACAGCATGAGTCACAAATGGAACAGGTCTTTACTCTACCTAAATTCCTGTCTCTAATCACAGAATTAACTGTGAACATGACAACAGTTTAAGATATAAGAACTGATTCTCCAAGCCAGGCTCGGTGGCTCAGCCTGTAATCCCAGTCTGGGCAACAGAGTAAGACTCCAACTCAAAAAAAAAAATTAAAAAATTAAAGGAAGAAAAAGAAGAAAAAAGAAATCCTCAAATGCTTAAACCAGCTTAACAATCTTGTGTTAATAGAGGACAGAGGAGTTTATATAATAAATGTTGTTTCTATAGCAATCTTGCTGTTCCTTTGCCTGCCCAAGTATCTAGATTCTAGCAAAGTCAGATGTACAATAGTCTTAACTGTTCTAATACCCTAATTATGTTCCATTCTTGATCCTCTTCTACTTACTTTAGCAGGTTTAAATTATACTTCATAGCTGGGTACCAGGGCTCATGCCTATAATGTCAGCATTTTGGGAGGCAGAGGTGAGAGGATTACCTGAGTCCAGGTGTTCAAGACCAGCCTGAGCAACTTGGGGAGACCTCAACTCTACAAGAAATCAAAATCATTAACCGGGCCGAGGTAAGAGGATTGCCTGAGTCCATGGGTTACAAGACCAGCGTGGGCAACTTGGCAAGACCTTGTCTCTACAATTAAAAAAAAAAAAATCAGGCCGGGTGGGGTGGCTCAAGCCTGTAATCCCAGCACTCTGGGAGGCTGAGGCGAGAGGATTTGCCTGAGCCCAGGGGTTTGAGACCAACCTGAGCAACTTGGTGAGACCTCATCTCTACAATATATCAAAAAAACTAACAGGGGCTGGTAGTGCATGCGTGTAGTTCCGGGTCCTTGTAAGGCTGAGGCAGAAAGATTTCCTGAGCCCAGTCGGTCAACGCTAGGGTGACCTTGAGTGTGCCACTGCATTCCAGCCTGGGTGACTGAGTTAGACTCTGACTCAAAATAATAATAATAATAATCACCCCCAAACATAGCAGGTTAAAACAATAAATGTTTATAATTTCACACCATTTCTGAGGGTCAGCAGTCTGGAAGTGACTGAACAGGTGATTCTGGATCAGAGTCTCTCAAGTTTTCTTTTTTTTTTTTTGAGTTGGAGTCTCACTCTGTCACCCAGACTAGAGTGCAGTGGCCGCTCCCGGCCACCGCAGCCTCGACCTGCTGGGCTCCAGCGATCCTTCTGCCTCAGCCTTCTGAGTAGCTGAAATTACAGGCGTGCGCTACCACGCCCGGCCGATTTTTTGATTTATTGTAGAGATGAGGTCTCGCTGCCCAGGCGGGTCTCAAACCCGCAGGCTCAGGCAATCCACTCACCTCAGCCTCCCAAAGGCGCGGGATTACAGGCTGAGCCACCGAGCCCGGCTTCTCTCAAGTTTTTAGCTGAGGCTGCAGTCATCTCAAGACTCAAGGACTAGAAGATCTACCTCTGATTTACTAATCTGATTATTTGCAGGTCTCAGATCCCCACTACTCAGCCTGGCTATGGCAGCTAACACACTCCAGAGCAAGTGACCCCAAAAGAGGGCAATCAGCTGGGCGTGGTGGTTCATGCCTGTAATCCCAGCACTTTGGGAAGCTGAGACCCGAGGACTGCTCAAGCTCAGGAGTTTGAGACCAGTCTGGGCAATACAGCGAGACCTTGTCTCTACAAAAAATTAGATGGGAGCCGAGCTCGGTGGCTCAGCCTATAATCCCGCGCCTTTGGAAGGCTGAGGTGAGTGTATTGCCTGAGCCTGTGGGTTCGAGACCCGCCTGGGCAGCAAGACCTCATCTCTACAATAAATCAAAAAATCAGCCAGGCGTGGTAG
>NW_007245634.1:504396-514707 GCF_000164805.1 Carlito syrichta
CTGAGGCGGAAGGATCGCCAGAGCCCAGCAGGTTGAGGCTGCGGTGGCCGGGAGCGGCCACTGCACTCCAGTCTGGGTGACAGAGTGAGACTCCAACTCAAAAAAAAAAAAATTAGATGGACCATTGCCAGGCCATTGCGGCCATTGCCTTGCTGAGCTATGGTGTGATCATGTTTCTTTAGCTTTGCCCCCCTCCCCTACCTTGGTGAGGTAAAGCTCCTCTTTCTCTCTCAATTTTACTTTCTAAATAAACTGTATTTTCTAATCTGAAAAAAATGTAAAAAATTAGACAGGTGTGATGGCACATGTCTGTAGTCCCAGCTACTCGAGAGGCTAAGGTGAAAGTTTGAGGCTGTGGTAAGCTGTGATGGTGCCACTGTACTTCAGCCTGGGATAGAGTGAGACTCCAACTCAAAAAAAAAGGAGAGAGAATAAGCAGTGGAAGCTTCAGTGTCTTTTATTATATAACTGAATTTCATTACTAACATACAACTCTTCTGCTATATTCCACGGGTCACACAGACTAATCCTAGTGCAGTGTGGGATGGAAAAATACATGGGTGAGAGTGTTAAACCCAAATTTCAAAATCCGAGAGACCACCAAAGAGCCAGCTCTGATGTAAACACACAAGGGTCTTTATTCAGGCTCGAGTCTGGGCTCACGAACGAAGCTGGCTGTGGCTTCAGGGACGAGAGCCCTGATCCAGCATGGCAAGCAGTCTTTATACACCATTACAGAGGGAGGGGAAAGAACTCTAAACTTGGTTTTACATGATTGGGTAATCTCTCCTAATGGGTACAGGAACACTTGGTATTGGTAGGTGCCTTTCGCGGGCTTCAACCTGACTGCCCGTGATTGACAGAAACCCACCCAACGGGCAGAGTGGAATGTCAGATAAGTTAGGTTCATACCGTCACTGCGTATAAATTAACCTGAGCAAGCAGGCAGATTACTGGTGTCTCCAAGTCTGCTGCCAAGGAATGTCTGAAAGGGGCTTATCGCTTTAACATTTACATCCCGTTGTAAAAGCAGAAGTCAGCATGGCAATTGGGACTAACAATGCTTAACCCAAGAGTTCTAAATACAAACACTACTTAAGACATTATATAATTACACAATCAGTCGCTACCCGGCACCCGACATATGCCTAATTCTACGGGGTCTGAGGTAGAATTTAAAGTACTAAGATTTCATAAAGTACAATGAACATGAGGTAGGAATATATAAAATATAGTGAACTAAACACTACTTTTACAGTAAGTATGGCTTTTTAAGTTTCTTGGTTTCTTGGGTCTCTCAAGAGAACCAGGAAAGAGTACTGGGGACCTCATGGAGCCTGGCTACCACAGTATATATTTGACTATTAGGTCTTCTATACAATGACCTGAATTTTATTAACGATAGTAATAAACATTAATATGAAACATGTTGAAATTTAAAATAAAAATGCTATATAGGGTAAATACATATACTATATCATAATTCCTTATAAAATACTAATACTTTTGGTAGAGGCTGTGGTGCATGGTCTCATCCATCCCCTCTTCATGACTGAAGCACTGTTTTCCCGACTGTGACTTACATTTCCCATCCCAGCTGAGTTCTTCCTGAAGATCTGTCTTCCCCACAGTTAGACCTTGGGGGGAGGAGGAAGCCTACGTCAATAACTGATTATTGTGTGAATATGCATGTTCTGTTGTTTTTGTTCAGCATGTTTCTGCGAGCCTATCCCATAGCCATGGAGTCACAGAACATTCCCCAGTAAGTTCCCTGCACTCTCTGGCTCAGAATTAGCTTCCCATGGAGGCCACACTGCAACACTGAGGAGACTTCAAGGGGAGAAAAAGAGTTGTTTTGGAAACTAGTCAACAGTCCACCCGATCCAGCTGATTCATGACCTCCATTTGAGAATCCACTAACACTATTTTTTTTTTTTTTTTTTTTTTTGGAGTTGGAGTCTCACTCTGTCACACAGACTGGAGTGCAGTGGCTGCTCCCGGCCACGGCGATCCTTCCGCCTCAGCCTTCCAAGTAGCTGGAACTATAGGCGTGCGCTACCACGCCCGGCTAATTTTTGATTTATTGTAGAGATGAGGTCTCGCTGCCCAGGCTGGTCTTGAATCCGCGGGCTCAGGCAATCCACTCACCTCAGCCTCCCAAAGGCACGGGATTACAGACTGAGCCCGGCTAACAAGTTAGATTTTATAATCCTAAATTTTATAATCTTCAGAAAATTAAACAAACCAAAAACTGAAAATTTTTTTTTTTTTTGAAAGTAAAAAGAAGCTGGACCTAGTGGTTCAAACCTGTAATCCCAGCATCTTGGGAGGCGGAGGCGAGAGGATTGTCTGAGCTCAGGGGTTTGAGACCAGCCTGAGCAACATGGTGAGACATCGTCTCTATAATAAAGAAAACAAAAACAAAAAATTTCACTTGGCATGGTGGCACATGCCCGTGACTCCAGCTGCTTGGCAAGCTGAGGCAGATCACTTGAGCCTAGTAGGTCATGGCTGCAGTGGCCATGAGCGTGCCACTGCACTCCAGCCTGGGCAACAGAATCAGACTCCGACACACACACACAAAAGTAAAAAGAAATAAAGTTTTTTATTCACCATTCACAGATTGGAAAGGGGGCTGACACTCAGGCAAGGGTCATGAAACGGGTATATTTAAGTGCTTTTGGAGAGGAGAGAACAGCAGACCTCTGTGGAAGAGGAGAATAACAGAGCAAGAGAGCAGCAGATCTCGGTGGGACCTCCAAAAATGTTAGGGTCATCTCTCCGGGACCTCTAAAATATGCTAGGTCACACTCGCGCAGTGAGGCCCCCAGAATGTTAGGTCAGACCCGCTGTGAGTGTGGGTACCTGGAGTGTGATCCGATGCCACATGAAAGATGCAAAGAATTGCACAGAAGTTAGATTAGAAAATATAGTTTATTTAAAAGTAAATTAGTGAGTGAGAGAGAGAGAGAGAGAAGATTCACCTACCTAAGGTGGGGAAAGAAGACCAAAGCTAGGAAGCAAGTTGACAGCCATAGCTCAAAGAGCACGTGGCCACACCAGAGTCTAGCAAGGCAATGGCCCCAAAAGCTGAAATTAAAGACATAGTAACAAATGCTTTTGGCAAGAGAAAAAAAAAAATCCAAAAGCTTTTCTTTGCGAGATCTTTAAGATAGAATCTGGCTCTAAAAAAAAAAAAAACCAGGCTGGCGCAGTAGCTAGTGCTTATCATCCTAGCACTTTGGCAGGTGGAAGCGAGAGGATTTCCTGAGCCCAGGGGTTCAAGATGAACCTAGGCAACTTGGCAAGACCTCGACTCTACAATAAATAAAAAAATTAGCTGAGCATGGTGGTGTGGACCTGTAGTTCCAGCTACTTGGAAGGCTGAGGTGAAAGGATTGCCTGAGCCCGGAAGATCGAGGCTGCAGTGACCGTGAGTATGCCACTACATTCCAGCCTGGGCAACAGTGAGACTCCAACTAAAATTAAATAAGTAATAAATAAATCAGCAAACAAATAAACAAACAAATAAATAAAGTAAAGGTATACAAAGTTAGACATGATAAAGGAGATATTAGCTGGGCGCAGTGGCTCATGCCTGTAATTCTAGCACTTTAGAAGGTGGAGGTGAGAGAATTGCCTGAGTCCAGGAGTTCGAGACCAGCCTGACCAACATGGTGCGATGGCCTCTCTACAATAAATCATAAAATTAGCTGGGTGTAATGGTGCATGCCTGTGGTTCTAGTTACTTAGAAGACTGAGGTGGGAGGATTGCCAAGCCCAGCAGATTGAGGCTGCAGTGGCTGTGAGCATACCACTGTACTGCATGGGTGGCTCTGACTAAAAAAAAAACCTAAAAAAATTGATTATTTATATCAACCAATGATTCTCAAGGTGTGGTCCCTCAACCAGCATCACTAAAGTTACCTGAGTCCAGGTGTAGTGTCTCATGCCTATAATCCCATCACTTTGGGAGGCTGAGATGAGAGGATTACCTGAGCCCACAAGTTTGAGACCAGCCTAGGCAATTTGGTGAAACCTCATCTCTACAACACATCAAAAAATTAGCTGGGCATGGCGGCACATACCTGTAGTTTCAGCTACTTGGAAGGTGAGGTGGAAGGATTGCCTGAGCCCAGAAGGTCGAGGCTGTGGTGGCCTTGAGTATGCCACTGCACTCCAACATTGTGACAGAGTGAAACTTCAACTCAAAAAAAAGAAAAAGTTACTTGGGAACTTGTTAAAAGTAAAATCCTCAGACCCATGGAACCAGAAATGCTGGTAGTGGGATTTATTAATCTCTGTTTGTATGTGTATGTGTTTTAGAGTCAGGGTCTCACTCTGTCACCCCGTCTGAAGTGCAGTGGCACGATCATAGCTCACCGCAACCTCAAACTCCTAAACTCAAACAATCCTTCCACCTCGGGCTCCTGAGTAGCTGGGAATACAGGCATGTGCCACCATGCATGGCTAATTTTTTTTTAAGTTTTGTAGTGATGGGGTCTTGTTTTTTTTTTGCCCAGGCTGGTTTCAAACTACTGAACTCAAGCAATCCTCTCACCTTGGCCTCCCAAAGGACTGGGATTACAGGCATGAGCCACCACACCAGAGGACTTTCATCTGTGTTTTTGTGTTTTTTTTAGTTGGAGTCTCTCTCCATTGCCTAGGCCGAAGTGCTGTGGCATGCTCACAGCCACTGCAGCATCGCCCTGCTGGGCTCAGGGGATCCTTCTGCCTCAGCCTTCCAAGTAGGTGGAACTACAGGTGCGCGCTACCACGCCCAGCTAATTTTTTGATTTATTGTAGAGATGAGGTCTCACCAAGTTGCCACCGTGCCCGACTTGTTTGTTTTTTATTTTAAAATTATATATATAGATAGATCGGTTGATAATTTATGCCCTTTATGCTTATTTATTCAACTCATTTATTTAGTGCCTCCCATGTGGCAGACATTGTTCCAGGTACTTGGTGTACTATAATAAACAAAACAATGTGCCAGGTGTGAGGTCTCAAGCCTGTAATCCCAGCACTTTGGGAGGTGAAATTGAGAGGATTGCCTGAGCTCAGGGATTTGAGACCAGTCTGAGTAATATGTCCAAAACTTGTCTCTACAATAAATTTAAAAAAAATTAGCCAGGCATGGAGGTGCATGCCTGTAGTTCCAGCTATTTGGAAGGCTGAGATGGAAGGATTGCCTGAACCCAGGAGGTGGAGGACGCAGTGGCTGTGAGCATGTCACTGCAATCCAGCCTGGGTGACAGTGAGACTCCCATTCAAAAAAAAAAAAAAAAAGATAAAGGTAGGGTAGTTGAGAAGGCAACAACTGTTGAAGTGGTCTAATTGATAAGATCAACTTTTATCAGGTGACTGAAAGGTAATAAAGCATGCAAGTATCGGGGGAGGCCAAGGGAATGAATAGCTAGTGAAAGACCTTAAAAAGGGCACATGGCTGGTATCTGAAGGTAGAGCAGGCAGGCCAGTACAACTTGAGGGAAGTGGGCAAGAAGAAGAGAAGTTGGAGGCTGGGTGCGGTGGCACATGCCTGTAGTTGCAGCACTTTGGTAGGTTGGGGTAGGAGGATTGCTGGAGCCTAGGAGTTTTGAGACCAGCCTGGGTAACATAATGAGACCTTGTCTTCACACACACACACACACACACACACACACACACACACACACACACACACGAAGAAAAGTTGGAAAAGGAGTGAGGTAAGTGGGCCAGATCATGTAGATCCTTGGAGGCCAGTGTAAGGTTTGGTTTCTAAACTGAGCATAATAGGAAGATATTGGAGAGTTTGGTGCAGAGGAGTAACATAATCTGACTTAGGTCTTAGAAGGAACACTCTAGCCGGTTGTAGTGGCTCATGCCTCGAATCCTAGCAATTTAGGAGACCAACCTGAACAACATGGCGAGATCACGTCTCAGCAATAAATCAAAACATTAGCTTGGTGTGGTGGCTCAAGCCTGTAATTCCGACTAGTTGGAAGACTGAGGCAGAAGGATCCCGAGGCCGGTAGGTGAAGGCTGCAGTGGCTGTGAGTGTGCTACTGCACTCCAGCCTGGTGACAGAGTGAGACTTCGGCTTAAAAACAAACAAAAGAAGTTTCTTCAGAGAGATAGGATTAAGATGGCCAACCAGAGGTGCTTGAGTGTGTTTCTTCTATGGAGTAACCAAGATAGTGAGAGTTTCCTCGGCACTCAGAGAGGAGTGGGACTGGTAGCACACCCCACAAATCATCAAAGAAGCAATAATAGCTATAGAGTGCAAAGAAAAGAAAACTCAACTGGCCTGGATTGGAACTTGCCAGACTCTTGGCTGTATCATAGCCCAGACCACTGGCAGCCTCTGGACACAGTGGGGAAGGTGAGTGAAGGGAATTCAGGAATTCTAAGCTCCTGCCACACATTTGGAAGGTCCCGTGAGCCTTGAAGGATTCCAGTCCCTCATGGGAAGCTGCCTTACCCATAGCCCAGCCAAATTCTTTTGGAGTAGTGAAGGAGAAAAAGCCGTGAGAAGCTCCAGCCACCATTTTCCAGGAACTCAACCCTTGCTGGGGGCTGCTTTCTTCTAGCAGGCCTGGGAGGGGACAGGCTCCAAGGGCAAACTCCCTGGTGGCAGACAGTTTCAGTCTGGGGTAGACTGCCCAGAGAATGCCTGAAGACCCGAGGCAGACTGCCTGAGGCTAAGGTGGGACAGCACCTCTTACTCCCAAGGTAATCCCAAGGTAATTTTGTGCAGACATGGTGATATTTTGTCTCTACAATAAATGAAAAAATCAGCGGGGTATGGTGGCATGTGCCTGTGGCTCCAGCTACTTGGAAGGCTGAGGTGGAAGGATCACCTGAGCCCAGCAGATCAAGACTGCAGTGGTCATGAGCGTGCCACTCTACTCCAGGCTGGGCAACAGAATGAGACTCCAACTCAAAAACAAAATAAAAACAAAAACAAATCAGGACAAATCTAAAATTCCCAGTGGGAATAGGTCGGTGTGGTTGTTTTTACTTGATTCTTTTTGTTTTGCTTCATGCAGTCAAATGTGTACTTGAATAAAACTATATCAAATGGAAACGGAAAACTTGATGAGTGAGAATGTGATACGCAGAATGACCCTTCATATTGCCACAGCCCCTAGAGAAGGGCATGGCGGGGATTCAAGCACTCCTGCACATTCCTGAGAGGCCCCTTTTCTTCTATACACTCCCAGTAAGTAGCTTCAGGGGATCCTTGACTTCCCAGCAGACTACGCCCAAAGATGTAAATCCCTATTTATTCCCTTTCTTTGAACTATATAGTAACAATGTAATCCTAAATCTTGTGCTTTGCATAACTTTTACAGTGCATGATGTCTTAGGCCTTGTAAACTTTCTTTACTCTAAATGTCACTCTCCAAATGTAAAATGCAGCTGTAACTTGCTGCTCACATGGCTAATGTATAGGTACTGACAACTCTGGACTATGAAAGTGAACTGTGAAAGTCTGGAGGGTGAGCAGAACCATTTTAGAAAGCCCTCCAGTCTGGCTCTGCTCCCTGGGTTTGAACTCAGAAATAAACTTCTTTCTACCAGTTCCCTGCCCCTTTGATTTATTAGTATCAGGAGGAGCAGCCGAGCATTACTTGGACCATAACAAATGAATTTGCTCAGCTCAGGTACTATGATAAATGCTCATGTCATCATATCCAAACATACATAAACATATACATGTGTATACCAATATACACAAACATGGGTGGTGGGATTGTGAAGACCGTTCCCTGCATTTTGCATTTCATGTCAGAAATACCTCCTAGAGACCTTTCCATTTCAATAGTGCTAATTCATTATTTTAAATGATTGCATAATGTTTCATGGTGCAAATCTACCATTATCTCTTCATAGGGAAAGGATCCCTAAAGTGGAACCATAAAAATGGTTGCCCTAACTTAGTGAGACCTCATCTCTACAATAAATCAAAAAATTAGCTGGGCATGGTGGTGCATGCCTGTAGTTCTAGCTACTTGGAAGGCTGAGGTGGAAGGCTAACCTGAGCCCAGAAAGTCGAGGCTGCGGTGACCATGAGTGTGCCACTGCACTCCAGCCTGGGTGACAGACTGAGGCTCCAACTCAAAAAAAAAAGGTAGCTCGTACTCTTCTTGGCCCAGTGCACCCAGAAGCTCTCAGTCAATTGATTGTTAGCTACCAGAGGGCACAGATTATTCCACTGAGATGGTTATTTTTCAAGTGGGAAAAATGTCAAATATTTGGAAATAATAGCTGAGGTCCACAGGAATCATGATTATAGAGATTTGAGAGGTTGACTAATTTTGAGAAATACTGTAAAGGAAAAAAAAACCAACTTAATCTTTCCAAAACACAGGCATAAACTGTTATTTTTTTTTTTTTTTTGAGCTGGAGTCTCACTCTGTCGCTCAGACTGGAGTGCAGTGGCCATTTCTGACCACCGCAGCCTCGACCTGCTGGGCTCTGGCGATCCTTCCTCCTCAGCTTTCCAAGTAGCTGGAATTACAGGCATGCGCTACCACGCCCGGCTGACTTTTTGATTTATTGTAGAGATGAGGTCTCTCTGCCCAGGCGAGTCTCGAACCCGCAGGCTTAGGCAATCCACTCACCTCAGCCTCCCAAAGGCGCGGGATTACAGGCTAAGCCACTGAGCCTGGCTTATTTTTTATTTTTTTGTTTTTTTGTTTTTTGTTTTTTTTGAGTTGGAGTCTCACTCGGTCGCCCAGACTGGAGTGCAGTGGCCGCTCCCGGCACCGCAGTCTCGACCCACTGGGCTCCGGCGATCCTTCCGCTTCAGCCTTCTGCGCGCGCTACCATGCCCAGTTAATTTTTTTATTTTATTGTAGAGATGAGGTCTCGCCTGCCCAGGTGGGTCTCGAACCCGAGGGCTCAGGCAATCCACTCACCTCAGCCTCCCAAAGGCGCGGGATTACAGGCTGAGCCACCGAGCCCACCTTATTTTTTTAAAATTTTTTTGGTGCACCATTCCTGGAAGTACTGCAATACCAGGTCGATGTGTGGAGTAGGTGGAGCAAATTCCTATTCCATCTTCCTGCTCCAAAAATCCATTTAATATATTGTCCTCAAATAGAGGAAGTATCAGTTATTAAACTGACAAGAACAGACACTACAATTGATCTTAGCCAAAAGGCCGAGAAGCAATAGACTCAATTTTAAAACCATTCTGAAACTGAGAAAATTACCTTGGAATGTCGATGGCATCACTGATTGGTGAACTTTTTTTTTTTTTTAGTTGGAGTAGCACTCTGTTGTATAGCCTGGAGGGCAGTGGGATGCTCATGGCCACCACAACCGGGACCTGCTGGGCTCAGGTGATCTTTCCATCTCAGCCTTCCAAGTAGCTCGAACTACAGACGTGCGCCACCATACCTGGCTAAATTTTTTTGATTTATTGTAGAGATAAAGTCTCATCAAGTTGCCTAGGCTGATCTCAAACCCATGAGCTCAGGCAATCCTCTCATCTCCGCCTCCCAAAGTGCTGGGATTATGAGTTTGAGCCATCACATCTGGCCTTTTATTTTTTTTAAAAGGAGTCATATTCTGTCGCCCAGTTTAGATGGCAGTGGCATACTCATAGTCACAGCAGCCTTGACCTTCTGGGCTCAAATGTTCCTTTTTCCTCAGCCTTCCAAGTACCTGGAACCACAGATGCATGACACCACCCCCAGCTAAATTTTGATTTATTGTGTAGATGAGGTCTTGCCAATTGCCCAGGCTAGTCTTGAACCCCGGGACTCAGGCAATCTTTCACTTCTGTCTCGTAAAACGCTGGAATTACAGGCATGAGCCACTGTGCCCAGACTCTCTTAACTTTTTTTTTTTTTTTTGAGTTGGAGTCACACTCTATCACCCCAACTGGAGTGCTCTGGCTGACCCCGATCTACCCCCACATGATCTGCTGGGCTCTGGCGATGCTTCCGACTCCTCTTTGCAAAACCTCAGACCTAAACGTGCTTGCAACCTGCCCGGCATAATTTTTTTTTTAATTTAATGGGCATATGATTCCTGAATAAAACCCGAAACTCGGTCTTGAACCAGATAACACAGACAATCGAGACCTCATTAGCTTGACAAGCTGCTGCAAACCCAATGAACGCTTCAATAGAGCATGGAGACAGTCTACTGACTGGGAAATAAGTATTTGCCAACTCCATGTCTGACCTAAGCTTACCATCTTTGTATCTACAAGGAACTCATATGTGCTGAAAAGAAAAAACAAACACCCCATTATAGAGTGGGCAAAGATATGCACAGACACTTCTCAATGGAAGACATCCGAGCAGCCAA
>NW_007245634.1:514727-522047 GCF_000164805.1 Carlito syrichta
GAGTTGGAGTCTCACTCTATCACCCAGACTGGAGTGCAGTGGCTGCTCCCGGCCACCGCAGTCTTGATCTGCTGGGCTCTGGCGATCCTTCCGCCTCAGCTTTCCAAGTAGCAGGAACTATAGGTGCGTGCTACCACACCTGGCTAATTTTTTTTTTAATTTATTGTAGAGATGAGGTCTCGTCAAGTTGGCCAGGCAGGTCTTGAACCCACGGGCTCAGGCAATCCACTCCCAAAGCGCTGGGATTACAGGCTGAGCCTCCTAAAGCGCTGGGATTACAGCTGAGCCACCCAGCCCAGCTTGAATTTTTCAATATGTTTTTCCTCCACCCTTTTAACTACCCCACTTAGAGTTGGACGCAATGGCTCAAGTCTGTAATCCCAGCACTTTGGAGGACTGAGGCGAGAGGATTGCCTGGACCTGCAGATTCGAGACCAGCCTGGGGTCAACATGGTAAGACCTCATCTCTATAATAAATCAAAAATTAGCCAGGTGTGGTGGCTCATGCCTGTAGTTCTAACTACTTGGAAGGCTGAGGTGGGAGGATTGCATAAACCCAGCAGGTCAAGGCCGCCGTGGCTGTGAGCGTGCCACTGCACTCTAGCCTGGGCAACAGAGTGAGAGACTCCAACTCTAAAACAAAAAAGATTTTTAAAATTTACTGTGGCTGGGCTTGGTGGCTCAGCCTGTAATCCCAGCACTTTGGGAGGCTGAGGTGAGTGGATTGCCTGAGTCTGAGGGTTCAAGACCAGCCTGGGCAACTTGGTTTATTGTAGAGACAAGGTCTCACCAAGTTGCCCATGCTGACCTTGAACCCTAGTCTCAGGCAATCCTCTTGTCTTGGCCTCCCAAAGTGCTGGGATTGCATGCTTGAGCCACCGCGCCTGGCCATTTATTTGTTTTTATTATTATTTTTATTTACATTTATGTATTTATGTATGTATGTATAAGTCTGAGCCTCACTCTGTCGCCCAGGCTGGAGTACGGCCACCACAGATTCAACCAGCTGGGCTCAGGGTTTCCTTCTGCCTCAGCCTTTCAAGTAGCTGGCTAATATTTTTCTTTTCTTGAGTGGAGTCTCACTCTGTCGCCCAGACCGGAGTGCAGTGGCCGCTCCCGGCCACCGCAGCCTTGACCTGCTGGGCTCCGGCGATCCTTCCACCTCAGCCTTCCAAGTAGCTGGAACTACAGGCGTGTGCTACCACGCCTGGCTAATTTTTGATTTATTGTAGAGATGAGGTCTCACCAAGTTGCCCAGGCTAGTCTCGTACCTGTAAACTTAGGCAGTCCTCTAACCTCGGCCTCCCAAAGTGCTGCGATTATATGCGTGAGCCACTGCACCTGTCCTAATTTTTGATTTATTGTAGAGACGAGGTCTCACCAAATTGCCCAGACTGTTCTCGAACCTGTGGGCTCAGGCAATCCTCTCGCCTTGGCTTGCCAGAATGCTGGGATTACAGGCTTGAGTCACCGCGCCCGACTATCTCTTATTTTTTTTAGGGAAAGGTCTCACTGTGTTGCCCAGGCTGAAGTGTGGTGGCATGATCACAGCTTACTGCAGCCTCAAACACCTGGGCTCCAGTAATCCTCCCTCACAGCCTCCCGAATAGCTGGGACTGCAGGCATGTGCCACCATGTTCAGCTAATTTTTATTTTTTTTATTTTTTGTTGGGACGAGTTCTGTCTATGATACCCAAGCTGGTCTCAAACTTCTGGGCTCAAGCAATGCTCCTGCCTTCATCTTCTAAAGTGCTGGGATTACAGGTGTGAGTATTGCCCGGCACATTAAATTCTTCTAAGAGAAAGCTACACGGATCATTTTTCTTCTCCTGTTCACTCTGTAAATAAATTAAAATCATTTTGGGATCTGCAGGGCATGGAGGCTTACACCTATAACCCCAGCACTTTGGGAGGCTGAGAAGAGAGGATTGCGTAAGTCCAGGGGTTCGAGACAAGCCTAGGCAACTTGGTGAGACCTCATCTCTACAATAAATCAAAAAATTAGCCTGGCATGGCTTTGTGCACCTCTGGTTCCTGCTATTGGAAGGCTGAGGTGAAAGGACCACCTGAGCCCAGCAGGTCAAGGTTGCAGTGGCTATGCGCATGTCACTGCATGCACTCCAGCCTGGGTGACAGGGTGAGACTCCAACTAAAAAAAAAAAAAGTCATTTTGGGATTATTTCTTCAAAAGTCATACCTAACTACCTTCTTTCCCACCCGCCCCATCTCTAGTCCTCCCTATGCTGGATACAGAACGGCTGGATTTGTGCTTCTGTGACTCCCTTAATGCATTTTCCACACTACACTGAAAGAAAGATTTCTGGAGACAGGAACTGTGTCTTGTTCATCTTTGAGTCCCCAGAGCCTTCTTGGCATGTGGGCTAAATGGAACTTAGGATGCGGGTGGGGGAGTTGCTAAATAAGAAGAAATGCTTAGTTGTCCCTGGGTTGAATGATAAAATATTATGAAGGCAAATATTTCAGAAATTGTAAACTGTATGAGACATTCCTAGAGACTTGTCAGTGCCTTCACTGTCTATGATTTCTTTCTAGTTATCAGAGACCTGGTGCTGCATTGCCAGATATTAAAAAACAATGGTGTAATATTATTAGTCATAATTTCAGGGTTTTTTTTTTTTTTTTTTGAGTTGGAGTCTCACTCTGTCACCCAGACTGGAGTGCACTGGCCGCTCCCAGCCACCGCAGCCTCGACCTGCTGGGCTCTGGCGATCCTTCCACCTCAGCCTTCCAAGTAGCTGGAACTACAGGTGTGCGCTACCATGCCTGGCGAATTCTTTTATTTATTGTAGAGATGAGGTCTCGCCAAGTTGCCCAGGTGGGTCTCGAGCCCACGGAGTCAGGCAATCCACTCATCTCAGCCTCCCAAAGCCTCCCAAAGGGATTACAGGCTGAGCCACCGAGCCCGGCTTTTTTTTTTTTGAGTCGGAGTCTCACTCTGTTGCCCAGGCTGGAGTGCAGTGGTATGCTCACGGCCACCGCAGCTTCGACATACTAGGCTTGGGCTATCTTCTGCTTCAGCCTTCCAAGTAGCTGGAACTATAGGTGCGAGCCACCACTCCCAGCTAGTTTATTTTTATTTATTGTAGAGATTGAGGGACCTGAGTGACTTAAGAAGCTATACTTGCCATATATCCCTACCTTATGTTCATTGTATTTTATATATCCCTACCTCACGTTCACTATATTTTATGAATTCTTAGTATTTTAAATTCTACCTCAGACCCTGTAGAATTAGGTACATGTCGGGTGCTGGGCAGTGACTGGTTGTATAGTTATACAATGTTTTAAGCAGTGTTTGTACTTAGAACTTTGTTAAGTTTAATTTTTGTTTGTCCCATAAAATAACCGATTGTTTCTGCAACTGCTGCTAGCAGTGTGTGAATATTAAGCAATAAGCCCCTCCTGGACATTCCTTTGCTTAGATAACGGTAGACTGGTGGCGCCCCCCCCCCCCCCAGGTTTTGCCTTGTTTCAAACCTCCTGCCTGCTCACTAAACCTAGCTTATCTGGCATTCCATTCCACCCGTTTGGCAGTTACTTGTCCATCACAAGTAACTAAGCCTGAGCCCACGCAAATCAAACTCGAATCAACCAATCAAAGTCTTTGTAACTGTGTCATATAGTTTTTATCCAATCCTGTGTGCACAAGTTTGTAAAGCCACCCCACCCCCTTCAGAATTATGTATAAAAGGTGCGTGTTAGCCTGGGTCAGGTCTCTCGTCCCTGAAGCTGCTGCGTTGGCTTCATACGTGAGCCCAGACTTGTGCCTGAATAAAGACCCTTGTGTGTTTGCATCGGAGCTGGCTCTTTGGTGATCTCTCGGATTTTGAATTTGGGGTTTAACAGAGATGAGGTCTCACCAAGTTGCCCAGGCTGGCCTTGAACCACTGGGCTCAGGTAATCCTCTTGCCTTGGCCTCCCAAAGTGCTGGGATTACAGGCTTGAGCCACCGTGCCCGGAAGCTTTACTTCTTTAATTTGAATCTAGTGTCTTCTGATTAGGACCTACTCTAGACTTGCAGAATCATTTTATTTGATACTCTTCATATGTTATGGTCCAAGTAACACTCGGCTGCTCCCCTTGATACCAATAAATGAAAGGGACAGGGAACTGGTAGAAAGAAGTTTATTTCTTTTTTTTTTTTTTTTTGAGTTGGAGTCTTACTCTGTCACCCAGACTGGAATGCAATGGCCACTCCCGGCCACCGCAGCCTCGACCTGCTGAGCTCTGGTGATCCTTCCGCCTCAGCCTTCCAAGTAGCTGGAACTACAGGCGCGCGCTACCATGCCCGGCTGATTTTTTGATTTATTGTAGAGATGAGGTCTCGCTGCCCAGGCGGGTCTTGAACCCGCGGGCTCAGGCAATCCACTCACCTCAGCCTTCCAAAGTGCTGGGATTACAGGCTGAGCCACCGAGCCCGGCCAAAAGTTTATTTCTGAGTTCAAATCCAGGGAGCAGAGCTGAACTTGTGGTCTTTCTAAAATGGTTCTGCTCACCCTCCAGTCTTTTACAGTTCACTTTTATAATTACAGAGTTGTAAGTACCTATACATTAGCCATGTAACCAGCAGAGCATCGTATAGAAGTTGAGTTTCAGCTGCATTTGTCAATAGTGACATTTTCTGGTCCAGACTTCCTGGTGCCAGGTATCAGAGGTATCTCATAGCTTTTATCAGTAGAGCCCTGCAGAAATTTTAATCAAGGCTGGGTGCTGCAACTGACGCCTGTAATCCTAGCACTTTAGGAGATAGAGGAGAGAGGATTGTCTGAGCTCAGGGGTTTGAGGCCAGCCTGGGCAACTTGGTGAGACCTCGTCTCTACAATAAATTAAAAAATTAGCTGGGTATGGTGGTTCATGCCTGAAGTTTCAGCTATTGTAAGGCTGAGGCAGAAGGATCACCTGAGTCCAGCAGGTCGAGGCTGCAGTGGCTGTGAGTGTGCCACTGCACTCCAGCCTGAGCAACAGAGTGAGACTCTGATTCAAGAAAACAAAAAAAAGAATCATTAGTCAAGCTTGCCATAAAGTACAGGGAGTTTACAAGGCCTAAGACATCATGCATTTTGATACAAATCACAAAACTTATTATTACATTATACAAAAGTTATATAAATCACAAGGCTTGCAATTACATTGATATTATTTTATTCAAACTTAACTAATAACCACTAAGAAAAAGGGAGTAAATGGCGAT
Source organism: Carlito syrichta (assembly GCF_000164805.1). Taxonomy (NCBI): domain Eukaryota; kingdom Metazoa; phylum Chordata; class Mammalia; order Primates; family Tarsiidae; genus Carlito; species Carlito syrichta. Next base: position 519,940 of record NW_007245634.1, read on the forward strand.
TTGCATCTTTCAGTTGATTGGGCTTAGGCTATAGGGAAGTCAAGGATCTCCTGAGCCAGGCATAGTGGCTCATGCCTGTAATCCCAGCACTTTGGGAGGCTGAGGCGAGAGGATTGCATGAGCCCACAGATTCCAGACCGGCCTGGGCAACATGGTGAGGCCTTGTCTCCACAATAAATCAAAAAAATTAGTTGGACATGGTTCCAGCCACTTGGAAGGCTAAAGTGGAAGGATCGCCAGATCCCAGCAGGCAGTGGTGGCCGTGAGCGTGCCACTGCACTCCAGCCTGGGTGACAGAGTGAGACTCTCACTCCAAAAAATAAAAAATAAATAAAAAAAATAAACAAATAAAGGATCCCTGAAGCTACTTGCTGGGAATGCATAGGAGATAAGAGGACTCTCAGTAATGTGCTCAGGAATGTGCAGGAGTGCTTGAAACATTGTTATGTTCTTCTCTAGAGGCTGTGACAATATGGACAGACATTAGTGCGTTTCTGTATCAAATGTATTCTTGGTTTTTGTATTTTTTTTGTTTTTGAGCCGGGGCTGGAGTGCAGTGGTGTACCCTGACTCACCAAAGCCTCCACCTCCTGTGCTCAGGCAATCTGTCTGCTTCAGCCTTCTGAGGAGCTGGGACTACAGGTGTGCACCACCACATTAGCTAATTGTTTACTTTTTTGTGGAGTCAAGGTCTCACTATGTTGCTCAGGCTGGTCTCGAACTCCTGGGCTCCAGTTATCTTCCAACCTCAGCCTCCCAAAGTGCTAGGATTACAGGATTGAGCCACTGTGCCTGGCCTTGGTTTATTCTAACTATATATTTGACATGGCATATTCATGGTATATTATGTCTCAGGATTATTATATCAAAATTTTTTTATTTGTAAAGATCATGTAAGCCGGGTGCGGTGACTCATACCTGTAATCCCAGCACTTTGGGAGGCTGAGGTGAGAGGATTACCTGAGATCAGGGGTTCCAGACCACCCTGAGCAACATGGTGAGAATCAGCTGGGCATGGTGGCACATGCCTATGGTTCTAGGAAGGCTGAGGCCGAAGGATCACCTGAGCCTAGCAGGTCAAGGCTTCAAGGGCTGTGAGCATGCCACTGTACTCCAGCCTGGGCAACAGTGAGACTCCGACTCAGAAAAAAAAATCATGTTTGTAAATCCATATTTATAAATTAAATATAATATCCAACCAGGTATGGTGGCTCATGCCTGTAATCCCAGCACTTTGGGAGGCTGAGACAAGACAACTACCTGAGCTCAGGGGTTCCAGACTAGCCTGAGCAACAAGGTGAGACATCGTCTTTATAATAAATCAAAAAATTAGCCAACCTTGATGGCACATACCTGTAGGTTCAGTTACTTGGAAGGCTGAGGTGGAAGGATCACCTGAGCCCAGCAGGTTGAGTCTGTGGTGACCATGAGCATGCCACTGCACTCCAGCCTGTGCAACAGAGTGAAAAAACATTTAAAAATAAATAGATAAATAAATAAATAAAATATCCACTCTTCTTTGAAAATAGGCTTAATCATTATGTTTATAGATATTTTGGGCAAAAATTTTTTCTTGATTGACTTTATTGTCTTATTTTACATTCCACAGAAACACTCCCATTTTCTTCTCAATTGCACTATTCTGGTTAAGAATGTTATTTCCCTTTTGAAAATAATCAGTAATAACCTAACCACAGTTAAATTTAAAGTCTTTGGACTTAGTTTTTTGTTTTTCTCTAATGCTCTCCTGAAAGTTCTTGCAATCAGCTATAGTCCCAAATATTCCTTCTTCAACAAAGGATGACTGTCTTCGGGTGCTGTGGAAAGGAACAATGCCAGGTGTTTTTGAGTACTGGCTTTTAGTAGCATTACTTAAACAACCTTGAGATCATACCAGTGGACTGAGTCAGAATTTCCAGAACTCCGTTCAAGGAGCAGATGGACTTGTGAGACTATTAATCTATGATTGAGCAGTATAAGAATGAATTACCTAGGAAGGAATGAACTGATGAGAGATAATTGTGAATTAAAAAATTTATTTTATTTTATTTTTTGGTTTTTTTTTTAGTTGGAGTCTCACTCTGTCGCCCAGACTGGAGTGCAGTGGC